>NC_060142.1:59993089-60296120 GCF_021461385.2 Schistocerca piceifrons
ACTTAGAACGAATTAAACCTAACTAACCTAAGGACATCACACACATCCATGCCCGAGGCAGGATTCGAACCTGCGACCTTAGCGGTCGCTCGGTTCCAGACTGTAGCGCCTAGAACCGCAAGGCCACTCCGGCCGGCTATTAAGTAGAAATGAACAAAAGGAAATACATATATTTTTATATATTTGTACATGTAAACTGTACTTCGACCAAAAGTCATTCCTTTGGTTGTATAAAAGTGCAGAACTTCCGCAATCAGCTAACTTTTATTACACATAAAATGCAATTTATGTCCTGTAAGGATATAAAATACTCAATGGATATACCCTGAATTATGTACGGTTCTAATTATTTGCAAAACAAATAAAGAAACAAACAAACAAACAAATAAAGAGATTCTGTCTGATCTTCCACATCAGTCACGTTCCTTTCCGTACCAACGCTACCTTTACTACAACTAATCCTACAGTTTCCTCCGCCTGTACTGATTAAGACATCCATTACTTATTGAATGTATTCTAATCTCTGACTTCCCTTACAGTTCTGCAGCATTCTCTATTGTCGTGGAAGTTATTACCTGGTGTCTTAGCACACAATCCTGTCTTCTTCTCAATGTTTTCCACATATTCGGCCCCTCTCCGATTCAGCGAAGAATCTCCTCATTCCTTACCTTGTGAGTCCACCTAATTTTCAGTGTCCTTCTGTTGCAGGGGTATAGCGCCGTAGTTCAATCATTTAGTAACCGGTTCGTAATACTCATGGTGAACACATGAAGAGCAGATAGCCTGCGACGTGGACATTTCCAAAATGTTACGACCATTTTGCGATTCACTAGTCGTGATATCTCCCACTGAATCACCTTCTGCTTCACCTTCATGGTATAGTTCTTCAGTATGAACAAACATCATATCGTTCGTTAGCTCCAAAAATCGCACGACAATAGCCACTCTTATCATTATGGAACGCCGAGAGACACAGAACTTCCTGCGTCCTGTAGTGCAATGATAATACATCTGTCTTGCAACACTTTTAAAAACCAAAACACAGCGTCGGTAGCTTCCCGCTTGCCGTCGTCTGTGACAGGCTTCCAGCTTCGTATTTCAGCGCTGGTCGAAGGGTGTACATCCTCCATTATTCAGATCATGGAAGTGAAAGATACGACACAAAAGACAATACTTAGTTACTACGGCACAAGCAGAAAAGCTAATTACTGCAAACTACACACAGCACAAGACGTATGTTACCTAAGAAAGATCACTGCATTCTGTCACAAAACAAATTTTACTCGGCGGATTAACGATGAGAAACCATTACGTGTATCCTAGAGTTTCGCCGCACCGCAGTGACGAGAAACAACTCTTTCCGATTGAGTTCTGTAAGGTTCGCGCTGGACATCGTCACACAGGTTCACACTATCATATAACGAGCAGACAACCGCGCAACATTACTCTCCCCGCGTGCATTCTTGATCCGTGCCTCGCTGTAAACAAGCGTCGCGCGGTTGGCAATTGTGGTCCCTTGTGAGGAATTCGCAGCACTCTTACTTGGAGTTGTTTTCATGTGCCAAGGTTGAAAAGTTTAATTCTTTACTAATTCACGTCGTTTGGGAAATTAGTTTGCTACATTATTATTATTATTATTCCGTGTTGAGTTGCGTACCTGATTAACCCTCCTATCCCTACTGATTTTGATACGGAAAAGTACAATTTAAGAAAACGAAAACCATACAGTTTCCTCGAGATTCGAACCCGGTTCTTCGTTTCCCAGGCAGCTACCTTGGCCGGCGCGCAATCGGCCATGTGGGTACATAAGCGCAGTTGTAAAAATTTCTTTCCTCGATTTCTGTAAAAGTATGCGTTTGCGGACCCCATACCTGATGATGAAAAATGCTCTATTTACAATTATCTATCGATCCCGCCAATTTTGAGTCGATTGTTCATCATAACCTTTAGGGGTGATTTTCACAAAGACGGTGGAGGTGATGGGAGGGGGGGGGGGGTCACTAAGTCGAAATATCTTAGTCCTTCGTTTTAGACTGTTCATAAGCGTGCTATGGTATGTTGATGATTTTCACTTAGGGACCGTCTGACAGCAACTGAATAAAACACAATTTTAGTGCCATACGCGTTTCGCCTTTATTTTCTGCAAGGCATCATCAGTGGCACGTTGCGTAGACAGTTTCTTACATATTACGCTCCTGTTGCATTTTTGGTCTTGTTCTTCTTCCTATGAGCGCCAATTTGCTGTTTTTTCTGCATTCCACAGCACTATGCACTGAACGCTTTTTTTAATGCAATGTTTTGGTTTCTGTTGCCGACTGTCGGCAACAGAAACCAAAACATTGCATTAAAAAAAGCGTTCAGTGCATAGTGCTGTGGAATGCAGAAAAAACAGCAAATTGGCGCTCATAGGAAGAAGAACAAGACCAAAAATGCAACAGGAGCGTAATATGTAAGAAACTGTCTACGCAACCTGCCACTGATGATGCCTTGCAGAAAATAAAGGCGAAACGCGTATGGCACTAAAATTGTGTTTTATTCAGTTGCTGTCAGACGGTCCATAAGTGAAACTTATCAACATACCGTAGTATTACGCGCAACTGAGGAGGACAGGACCCAAAAATTGAAGATGTTCATAAGCGACCTGCCAAATCTGAGCCGAATCGGTTGGTCATATCTGAGGCCTTCCCGTTGTGCGTCTGTTTTTAAGAACGCGAGTCAGTATTTGAAGTCGAATAGCGTAATCGGTTGTAGAGCTTTTGTAGTCTTGGCTTTCGTCGTTTTCGTAATTAGTGGTATGACTCGATGAGTGAAATTCGCTGGTATTGTCTCACACTGAAGCAGTTCGCTAATCATCTTTGTGAAAAGGCCACCGAGGAGATGCCAGGAGTACGTATCAAACTCTACCGCCAGTTCCTCTGTTGTGAATCATCCTGTTAAGGGTCTATTTTGTTCGTGGGCGATTTTTATGAACAGCTGGCCTTGGCTCGATGAGTGTGAGGTCTGTGAGTCTGAATACAGAGCGATGTACATGAGTTGACAAGTCATGGGATAGCTATACCAGGTACAAAAGGGCAGTGCGCTGGCGCAGCTGTCAACGTGAAAAGGTGTACGGCGTGATTATGGCCACACGACGGGAATGTTAGTTGGACATAAAGGCATGGGACATTCCATTTCGGAAATCGTTAGGGAATTCAATTTTCCGAGATTGGCAGTATCAAGAGTGTGCCGAGAACACCAAATTTCAGGCGTGACACCTCTCCACGGACAATGCAGTGGCCGACGGCCTTCGCTTAACGACCGAGAGCAGCGACGATTGTGTACAGTTGTCAGTGCTAACAGACAAGCAGTACTCCGTGAAATATCCGCAGAAATCTGTGTGGGATGTACGACGAATGGGCAGCGAAATTTGGCGTTAATGAGGAATGGAAGCAAATTATCGACGTGAATGCGTTTCCCAACAGCACAACGTGGCCTGCAGCGGCCCTTCCGGTCACGTGACCATATCGGTTGGATCCTAGACGATTGCGAATCCGTGGCCTAGTTAGATGAGTCCCAACTGCGCTTAAATGAGACGCAGATCCCACGAAGCCATGGACCCAAGTTGTCAACAAGGCATTGTGCAGCTGGTGGTGGTTTCATAACGGTGTAGCCTGCGTTAACTTGGAATGCACTGGGTCCAACTGAACTGATAACCGACTACAAATGGTTATGTTCGGCTACTTGCAGAACAATTGTGGCTTTTATGAACTTAATGTTCCCAAATAATGATGGAATTTTTATGGATGAGTATGTGCCATATCACTGCATCACAATTGTTTGCAAGGGCTTTGAAGAACGTTCTCGACAATTCGAGGGAATGATTTGGCCATCCAGATTGTCCAACACGAATCCCATCTAACACATATGGGACATAATCAAGAGGTCAGTTCGAGCACAAAATGCTGCACAGACAATGCTTTCTCAATTACTGATCGCTATAAGGGCAGCAAGGCTCACTATTTCTGCAGGGAGCTTCCAACGACTGGTTGTCTCCATGCCACGTCGAGTTGTTGCAGTACGCCTGACAAAATGAGGTCCGACACGATTTTAGGAGGTATCTCATGACTTTTGTCACCTCAGTGTAATGCCCAGTTAGAAACATTTTACATCTGGCTGCCTGCTGTGTTGTGTGACCATGTCATTCTTTAGAGAAATGATTGAGAGCAGGCTCGCCGCGACTGTTAAATCACGTAGTTAATGGATGAGGTGGTGTACGTACGGTCAACGTAATCGCAGGTACGAACTTCAAATCCGGCCCCCCGTGTGGGTCCGTGGGTTAGAATAGGCCCGAGATATTCCTGCCTGCCGTAAGAGAAAAAAAAGGATTCTCAAACTTTTCGGCCTTCTGTGTTGGTCCCCTGTAGGGTTTGACCTCCATTCTTCAAAATTCTTCGGAAGAGCGAGCCAATTGCGGAAGGGCATCGTACATGGCTCATTGTGTCCACTGTGCACTGAGACATTGAGCATTCTTAATCGCCGTGGCTTTGCAGTTCCACTCAATCTCTACCTGTTGGGCGAGGACACCTTTCTGGATGCTTTTTCCTCCATACACTCTGCCGTGTCGTTTTCTGCGCCGACGATGATCATGTACTTCTTTGCTCAGCGTATCCAGCATGGTAGCCAGTCCATTGGTTGTAGTCCCTGACCACACAAGGATTTCTCTGCTGATGCCTGCGTCGTTAACTAACCACGTATGCCAAAGAGTAGATGCCCATCTCCCTGGGGCATCAGGACTCCTGGCAATGGCCATCCTGCCAAGTGGCCTTTTGCTGCGGCTAGGTGGAGCCCATGGGGAGGGCCCTGGTCGAAATGGGTGGCATCAGGGCGAATGACATGCCATGAAGCACTCTGTGCCATCACTTGCTGGTCGTCCAACACCAGCTGTCTCTAAGCGGTCAAGGTCTAACTTTAATGACAAGAAGTATGATCCCAAATTCCCCTCCCCGGCTACACCATGGGAAGGGCGCCAGGCTAAGGATGGCAGCAAACTTTCTTCGTCCCAGTACCTTGCATGTACAAGAGCTGGTGGGGAATCCTTATGCCGAAGAAGCCTCAGTTTTTTGTGAAGAGATAAGTTTGGGGAGGTGGAGGGGTTGTCCAAATTGCAATCTGGGTCAGTCTTGATAAAAACAGCATCCTCTGTCCAGTCATGAGCATCACTCACCTGTGACAAGCCGGGGGATGTTTCTGTTTCCATCACACCCATAACAGCTTAAATAGAGTCCAGGGAATTATATTCCGCATGGACCTTTTGCATTCAGATGACGAGCTGTGCATCAACTTAGATCGACGAGGTGTTCATTTCATCCGGTGCGTCCATAGGGGTCCAAACGGTAATCAAGTGGCCACTGGTACCTTCATCTTGGCCTTCAAGGGTGATACATTACGAGAGAAGGTCAAGGTGTACTTCCAGCGTCGTATGTCGCGACTTTGGACGTCCATCACATTCCAATACTTCATGTGTCCCGCCTCTCATCTGTGTCAACTGCAGCGAGCCTCATTCCCCTTGCTCGCCGAACTCCAGGATTCTACAGAAAGAACGGAAAATTAAGGAATACAAGACCCTGGACCGACTGACCTAAACTGAGGTTAAGAAGAAATTTGAACGACTCCATCCTGTGCACATGACATAGTCTTATGCCGCCGCTACAACAACGGTTCCAGCCCCATCTGTTCCGCCACTTACAGTTGGCCCTCAGTGCCGCAAGACTGCACCCGCCCCCTTGGTGGTGGGGGCACTTCTATACCTGTTGCTCCCACACCACCTATTTCGGGATCAATGACCCGCCCTCCCCCCCAACCATCAGGGACATCAGTCTTAAGTTATCAGCTGGAGAAGCGTCAGTCTCCTTCAGCTCCTCTCGCTAGGAATGGGTCCCTTCTTAGGTTGCTACCAATGGGAAAGAGGGCACCCAGCAGTGGCTGAAGCGCCAAAAGGGCTTCACGATCCTCCTCAGTCCTGGAGAGTGAATCAGCGGAGCCCTCCCAGCCAGGGAAACCCAAGGAACAGTGAGAGAAATCTAAAAAGAAGACCACCAAGAACAAGGAAATTGAAGTGGTGCCCACACCACTGCTGCCTACAAGCTGTGCACCTGATGATGAGGTGGAGATACTGGCGTCCGCTGAGGACCTAGATCTCGCTGGTCCCTCTGACAAATGGATATAGACTGCTCAGGTACTCAGTAGGTGGCAGCAGGTTACCATGAGGCGTAAACTGCCTCCTTCGTTGCTTCATGCCTTCCCAGCCTCACGATGACGTCATCCTCCAGTGGAATTTCGATGGTTTTTTTTCCACCACCTGGCTGAGCTATGACAACTGTTAAGCCTTACATCTGTGCCGGCCGAAGTGGCCGTGCGGTTAAAGGCACTGCAGCCTGGAACCGCAAGACCGCTACGGTTGCAGGTTCGAATCCTGCCTCGGGCATGAATGTTTGTGATGTCCTTAGGTTAGTTAGGTTTAACTAGTTCTAAGTTCTAGGGGACTAATGACCTCTGCAGTTGAGTCCCTTAGTGCTCAGAGCCATGTGAACCTTACATCTGCATTCTGCATTGCCATGCAGTAAACCTGGTTCCCAGGAAACCTGGTTCCCAGCAGTGCAGACCCCTGCCCTCCACAGTTCTAGGGGATATTACAAGAACCGTAGTGAACCTGTTCCCCTTCAAACTCCTCTTAAAGCAGTGGCTGTCAGGACAAGAACGACACAGGAAATAACTGTCTGCAACGTATATCTTCATGCAGATGGTGCAGTACCCCTGAACATATTCGCTGCACTGATTAATCAACTCCCTAAACCTTTCCTACTTTTGGGAGATTTTACCCCTCATAATCCCTTGTGGGGTGGCACCATGGTTACTGGCCGCGGTAGAGATGTCGAAAATTTACTGTTTCAACTCGATCTCTGCTTCTTAAATACTGGGGTCCCCACATTACACTGTGGTTCATGGTACTTACTCAGCCATTGATTTATCACTTTGCAGCCCGGGACTTCTCCCATCTGTCTACTGGACAGCCCACGATGACTTGTGTGATGCCGGCCGGGGTGGCCGAGCGGTTCTACGCACTTCAGTCTGGAACCGCGCGACCGCTATGGTCGCAGGTTCGAATCCTGCCTTGGGCATGGATGTGTGTGATGTCCTTAGGTTAGTTAGGTTTAAGTAGTTCTAAGTTCTAGGGGACTGATGACCTTAGAAGTTAAGTCCCGTAGTGCTCAGAGCCATTTGAACCATTTTTGAACTTGTGTGGTAGTGACCACTTCCCAATCTTTCTGTCACAGCGTCATTTTCCTAGACGCCTACCCAGATTGGCTTTAAACAACGCAGACTGGAAGGCTTTCATCTCTGCCATCACCGATGTGGTGGTTGATATGGTCACCAGAACGATTGTTTCTGCAACGGAAAACGCGATTCCTTGTTCCTTAGGGTGTCCCCATCGAAAGGTAATACCTTGATGGTCGCCAGAAATTGCTGAGGCCATTAAAGAGCGCAGACAGGCTCTACAGCGACATAAACGGCACTCTTCCCTGGAAGATCAAAACCTTTTAAACGGCTCTGTGCCCACGTTCGCCAGCTTATAAAAAGACGGAAACAGGAGTGATGGAGAGGTACGGCTAGACCACTGGGTACCATATGTCGCCTTCACATGTCTGGACGTGGATCAGACGTGTCTTTGGGTATCGGACTCCGACAGGTGTCCCTGGACTTAATATCAATGGAGTGTTATCTACCGACGCAAACGCAATTGCTGACCACTTTGCTGCGTACTATGCTAGAGCCACTGCGTCGGTGAATTACTCCCCAGCCTTTTGCACCCTCAAACGACGGACGGAAAGGAAACCCCTCTCGTTCACTGCATGTCACAGTGAACCCTATAACGCTCCATTTATTGAGTGAGAGCTCCTCAGCGCCCTTGCACATTGCCACAACACAGCTCCTGGGCCACATCGGATCCACTGTCAGATGATTAAACATCTCTCGTCGGACTACCAGCGACATCTCCTCGTCATCTTCAACCGAATCTGGTGCGATGGCCTATTCCTGTCGGAGTGGTGGGAGAGCACCATCATTCCAGTGCTTAAACCCGGTAAAAACCCACGTGGTGTGGATAGTTATCGCCCCATCAGCCTCACCAACGTTCTCTGTAAGCTGTTAGAATGTGTAGTAAGTCGGCAGTTGTGTTGGCTCCTGGATTCACGGGGCCTACTGGCTTCATGCCAGAGCAGTTTCCACCAATGTCGCTCTACTACTGGTAATCTTGTGTCCCTCAAATCTGCCATCGAAACAGCCTTTTCCGGACGCCAACACCCGGTTGCCGTCTTTTTTGATTTAAGGAAAGCTTAAGACACAACCTGGTGACATCATATCCCTGCCACATTACATAAGTAGGATCCGCTGCAGATTTTTATCCAAAACTTCCTGTTCCTGCGTACTTTCCATGCCCAAGATGGTGCTTCCCACAGTCCCCCCTCCTCCCCCCCCCCCCCCCCACATCCAGGAGAATGGAGTACTGCAGGGCTCCGTATTGAGTGTGTCTCTATTTTTAGTGGCCATTAACGGTCTAGCAGCACACTTATGAACAACACAAAGCATCAAGTGCAGCATTCACAGTTGACGAGTACACATCTTTAACTGAGCAGATATTTTTGTTTGTTGTAAACATGTACACTGTGTACAATGCAAACAGACACTCATGCATTTACGGTCTGTGCATGAAATTTTGCTCTATTCTATGTTTTGTTTGTCGCCTTGAGTCAGATAAACGAAAGGCTACACCAAATTTTTTTGTGTTAATATTTTGTTAGTTTCCATTTTTTTGTAATTGTTGCGTTTTCTATCCTGCGCAAATGGTATATTCTGTAACACCATTATGATGTACCAATATGCGCTCATAAGTGTCAAAATGTACTGACAGTGTTTCATGTTTCAAACTCATTTGTCGTTAGCTGACAAGTTCTCACATTTTCCTTTCTCATGTAATGTTGACTGATTTGAGTGTTATGTATGTCTTGACCTTAGGTCAGTTTTTATTTCATGTTAGGTCGTTGCTGTTGGAGCCACCATCATTAGCGGGATGAGTGATCAGTTAATAATAATACATAAATGTATACTCTTACCCAAATTAAAAGTAATATTTCTTTCGTTTTCGCCGAGTTGAACCGAATTTTTATCATAGCCACTTTCCCTTTGATGTTGTTTACAATTAATTAACATGCTGCACGTTAAAAGTAACATCTATTTACCCGTCTCCTACGGAATGGTCAGCTATAGTGTGATTATGGTGGTGGTCCCCACGTGTATGTGTCAAGATATTTTTGCGTTTATACTCTATTTGCTGGCAAGATGTGCCTTTCATTCCCATCACTATTTCCAGCTCATCGTAAGGCGAATGGTTTCGCCAATCACAGTAATTAAGAAACAGTTTTCGAGGAGAGATGCTGATCTACAGAGCTTTCCAGAAGACAAGGACAGTCCTTGGAAATGACGGTCACTTTCTTTGACCACCAGTTCGGCTACTAGTACTACATTTTTTTCCCTTTTCCGTTTTTTTCTCTTGTTATGTTCCCACACTAGAAAACTACGCACAAAATGTGCCAGATCTGACATAGATAGGCCGGAGCAACGTGACGTAAAATTTCTACACGCACATTCCCTGAAGAGATGTTTCTGTACACTTGATTGGAAGGCCGCATTTTTCCTACAGCGGTGGAAATTCAGCAGCGTCCGCTTAATTTTTTCATTGGTGGAGCCAAAATATTACTTCTCTGATTGGCAGTTGCTGTTTGCGACGCGTAAAACGTCCGCAGAAATGACGCGCTCTGAGCTTTTAACTTTAGATTTTGGTCTGAGGGAGCGACTTCGACTTTTGGTTGCAGAGCGGACACTTCAGCCTCTGTTTGCAGCAGAGTCACTTCGCTTCCTACACTCGGTTGAGGCTCTTCGTGTTCCAGACGCAGCTGGGACGCTTTGCGGTCACGGCGTTCCAGGTGGAGACTTTGCCAGCACATTTCTGCGCCAGACATCGTCCGAGGACGGCGCAGCAGTGGCGCGCACACAGCTGCGCGAATGGAGCCAACGACACCGCCCTCAGCTAACGCATTCACACTTAACCGAGGGTGAGATTTAGGGCATCACCGGCGGTATAGGTCACGATGAATTTAATAACAGTCAATAATTGCACACTGACAAGGGAACCTCCCCATCGCACCCCCCTCAGATTTAGTTATAAGTTGACACAGTGGATAGGCCTTGAAAAACTGAACACACATCAATCGAGAAAACAGGAAGAAGTTGTGTGGAACTATGAAAAAAATAAACAAAATATACAAACTGAATAGTCCATGTGCAAGGTAGGTAACATCAAGGCTAACGTAAGGTCCAGAGCGCCGTGGTCCCGTGGTTAGCGTGAGCAGCTGCGCAACGAGAGATCCTTGGTTCAAGCCTACTTTCGGGCGATAAGTTTTAACTTTTTATTTTCAGTTTATGTAACAAACGCTTATATTTTCATCAATTTTTTGGGAGTGATTATCACATCCACAAGAAAACCTAAATCGGGCAAGGTAGAAGACTCTTTTTACCCATTCGCCAAGTGTACAAGTAAGGTGGGTAGACAACACATTCCTGTCATGTGACGCACATACCGTCACTAGTGTCATATAGAATATATCAGAAGTGTTTTCCTGTGGAGGAATCGGTTGACGGATGACCTTGCGATCAAACGTCTTCGGTTCGCATTGGAGAGGCACGTCCTTTCGTCTACTAATCGCACGGTTTTGCGGTACGGTCGCAAAACATAGACACTAAACTTATTACAGTGAACAGAGACGTCAATAAACGGACAGATCATAACTTTGCGAAAATAAAGAAAGTAAACTTTTCACCCGAGGGAAGACTTGAACCAAGGACCTCTCATTCTACAGCTGCTCACGCTAACGACGAGACCACGGCGCTGCTGAGCTCACACTCGCCTTTATGTTGCATATCTTGAAGATGGACTACTCAGTTTGTATATTTTGCTTATTTTTTCATAGTTCCACACAACTTCTTCCTGTTTTCTTGATTGATCTGTGTTCAGTTTTTCAAGGCCTAATCACTGTGCCAACTTATAACTAAATCTGAGGGGGGTGCGATGGGGAGGTCCCCTTGTAAGATTCTACCAGGCCACTGGGGATGGCACTGTTGGGTAACAGCCGGCCGAAGTGGCCGTGCGGTTCTAGGCGCTGCAGTCTGGAAACGCGAGACCGCTACGGTCGCAGATTAGAATCCTGCCTCGGGTATGGATGTGTGTGATGTCCTTAGGTTAGTTAGGTTTAACTAGTTCCAAGTTCTACGGGACTAATGACCTCAGAAGTTGAGTCCCATAGTGCTCACAGCCCTTTGAACTATTTTTGAAGTTGGGCAACAACTGCACTTAAAGGGTGAATGAAATCACTGGTGCCGAGCCGTGGATCCCAGACAGTTAAAATTTAATATATTAGAGAACTGAAATTATCATAACGTGCTTCCCATTCCTTGAATTTTCCCTGCCTTAACTCACATCAGTTTTATCTCGTTTTGTGTACACCATTATTTTCGCTGCATCTGAAGTAACTTCTAATGAACTGCAACATTTTAAACTAATTTAACTTGTGCTGATAAACTCAGGAATTTATCGTATCCCTCAATATTATTTTGTAATTAGTCATCCATGTGTGTGATGACAACACCCCATTGGTCCCTTGGCAGGCCGAGATTTTGCATTTATTAATTGCGTTGGGCACGGTTTAATGAATATCGTTCCTTGAGCGGTGAGAGATCTAAATACAGCGGAAAATGGTGTAAGGGGAAAGGAGTTGCTGTGAATAGGAAAATAGGGCAGAGAATTAGCTACTGTGAACATTTCAGTGACAGGCTTGTTCTCAACAGTTTCGGCAGCAAACAAACGCCAACAAAGGGCGTTTAGGTAAACGTGTTGATGTAGCAAGCCGAAGATGAAGAGATAGAGAAGGTATATGAAGATTCTGAACGGATAATTCAGTATGTAAAGGGTGATGAAAATTAAATTACTATGGGGTACTGGAACGCAGTGGGAAGGGAAGAAATAGAAGAAAGGTTAATGGCATAATACGGCTTAGGTAGCAGGAATGAGAGAGGATAAAGACTTCTTGAATTTTCCAATACATTTCAGATAGTAATAGCGGATGCTCTTTTCAAGAATGACAGGAGGAGTTATATCTGAAAAAGAGACGCGGAAACACTCCAACCAGATTACATCAAAGTCAGACAGAGATCCCCAAATCAGATATTGGGTTGTGTAGTGTACCTAAGAGCAGATATAGCCTCAGATCATAATGAGACGCCCGATAAACCCGCTGGGCGGAACACGTGATTAGGTTTGTGGAAAGGGCCACATAAGGTGTCGGTCAGTTTCACTTCGAAACTGAAATTTATTGTAATTTAACAACACCTTTAAACCAAAACGGCACATAGCCGAACCTTTACAGCTACGAGTTTCAAAATCCGATTGTTTCACGGCTGAAGGCCTCCAAACAAGAAATCTTAAAAAGAAACTAAGAAACCATATAAATTTCAAGTAACTGAAGACATGTAGCTAAAATTTCAAATCACAGGTAGGCAGAAAGCCTCAAGGCAAAAGTAGATAGAACACACATATACGAGGTACAATTCAAATGGCTGGAGGCCACAATTAAATTTCAAAATTTTAAAACATATTACCGACCAAACGACTTGCTTGCCACCAATCGGTATGTAAAAATTCAAGGACCAATCTGTTATGGAGACGATTATCCACAATGAAATATATATTAAGCTGTCAAAACTACACATCATGTTGGACAGCGACAACAGGCGAGGAAAGGGCGCTGCCTCAGATTACGTTAGTGGCCAGGGCAGGTAACCGGAACACGAACGGCCACAAGGTAGAAAATTCCGCTGGTACACCGCTTGGAACACCGCCAACCCGTTGTGCGGCCTGTGTACTTGAGTATGATGATCATATCCCATATTGATGTCGGGGTACAGTGGAGTTTAGTAGCACATGTGTTTCGGGACGGTTTTCTCAACTTATCACCAATACCGTGAACTTACAAAATGGTTCAAATGGCTCTGAGCACTATGGGACTTAACATCTGTGATCATCAGTCCCCTAGAACTTAAAACTACTTAAACCTAACTAACCTAAGGACATCACACACATCCATGCCCGAGGCAGGATTCGAACCTGCGACCGTAGCAGTCGCGCGGTTCCGGACTGAGCGCCTAGAACCGCTAGACCAACGCGGCCGGCATGGACTTACAGATCTGCGTCGTGTATGTTCCCTATATGTCTATGTTATTAACGCCACATTCTGCAGTTATCCTTAATTTATGAGCATGAGTGTATATCAACGTTCGTCAGCAGCTGAAGGTATTAATATATAATTCTAATTTCGCTCTACACGGCTTCAGGTTATCAATGGTGTCTGTTCTTTCGGACATGTTCTAAAGAACAGACACCATGTTCATATTAGTATATAGTTCTGGCAATACCGGGCACACATATTACCCGAACTCTTACGGGACTCGGTAAGAATGTCTTCCATGAGTAAATGAGTGTGTTGGGTGGGGACACTACGAATGTCGTGTGTGGACATATAAGGTGAGAATGTGGGTCTCGTGGGAGGTGTCCGCGAGATAGTCCCTGCACTAGCACAGTCCTCTGTGTCCCCGGTGGCTCAGATGGATAGAGTGTCTGCCATGTAAGCAGGAGATCCTGAGTTCGAGTCATTTTCACCTGTCCCCATTGATATATACCAACGCCCGTCAGCAGCTGAAGGTATTAATATATAATTCTAATTTAGTGAAGTTTTATGTCGCGCAATCATCAAGAATACATGAGTGGACCTTCGGTTTCGAAAGTCCATATCGATAATGTTTCGTTGAATGGTTCGCACGCTGACGTTGATGGTCCAGCATTGAAATCTGCGTCAATGTTTGAAAGAGTTATACTTCTGTCACATTCAACGATTCTCTTCAGTCGTCGTTGGGACTCAACTTCTGAGATCATTAGTCCCCTAGAACTTAGAACTACTTAAACCTAACTAACCTAAAGACGTCACACACACCCATGCCCGAGGCAGGATTCGAACCTGCGACCGTAGCGGTCTGGCGGTTCCAGACTGCAGCGCCTTTTACCGCACGGCTTAACAGTTACTGTTAGTGTAGAGTACGTTATGGAGGCCCATAAAACCCCATCTTCTTCCAATGCTGCCCAGGTACGCTAAGATCTTCAACACCTCTGAATTAGAATATCACTAGATTCTGAAGTCAGTGGCATCTCACATCTAACATTCACAATTATCTCTGAAACTGCTTGTTTTTCGCAGCTACGTACAATGGTACATATTGTCATCGTATAGTTTTACCCGTGTCGGTTTTCGTTATTGGTTATGACACACCCTGTCTGTCCCGATAGCTGAGTGGTCAGCGTGACGGATTGCCGTGCTACGGGCCCGGGTTCTGTTCGGGTCGGGGATTTTCTCCGCTGAGGGACTGGGTGTTGTGTTGTTTTCATCATCATTTCATCCCATCCGGTGCGCTGGTCGCCCAATGTGGCGTCGAGTGTAATAAGACCTGTACCAAGACGGCCGGACCTGCCCCGCAAGGGGCCTCCCGGCCAATGACGCCAAACGCTCATTTCCATTTCCATGACGCACCCTGAAAGCAACTGCTGTACTTGGGTTCCTCTGACACCCCTCTATGACGCCAAAAAGGGCCGCTTGTGCCGTTTGGGCCTTGAGCCGACACTGACAGTAAGTAATAAGTAACTTCGATCGACGTCGTGGAGGTGGCGCGTTCAGACGTAAATGGCAGCAGGGTCATTGCTCGGGCGGTCTACGGACCGTGGCGTAGCGGCGGCAACGCGGGAGTCGGTCGAGGTCGCGCTAACTTTGCGCCGCCCCCCTTGTTAGCAACAAGTGGCGACGCGCCCCAGTAGCTCCAAGGTCGTCCGCCCCTCGCCGCCGGCAACAGCGGTCTAGCAGCAGACAGCAGGCTGCGACTGCGGCGGCCGCAGCTGCGGACGTACGCGGAGAGACTTGGCGTCTAGGGGCGTTAAACGATGGCAAAAACGTAAGAAACGATTCCTGCTGAAAGGTGGGGGCTGTTATTGGAATGCAGGAAATATGAGCGTGATGTGACGGATGACGTTTCGAATTTTTTTTTTTTTTTTTTTTTTTTTTTTTTTTTTTTTTTTTTTTTTTTTTGTCATCAGTCTACTGACTGGTTTGATGCGGCCCGCCACGAATTCCTTTCCTGTGCTAACCTCTTCATCTCAGAGTAGCACTTGCAACCTACGTCCTCAATTATTTGCTTGACGTATTCCAATCTCCGTCTTCCTCTACAGTTTTTGCCCTCTACAGCTCCCTCTAGTACCATGGAAGTCATTCCCTCATGTCTTAGCAGATGTCCTATCATCCTGTCCCTTCTCCTTATCAGTGTTTTCCACATATTCCTTTCCTCTCCGATTCTGCGTAGAACCTCGCCATTCCTTACCTTATCAGTCCACCTAATTTGCAACATTCGTCTATAGCACCACATCTCAAATGCTTCGATTCTCTTCTGTTCCGGTTTTCCCACAGTCCACGTTTCACTACCATACAATGCTGTACTCCAGAAGTACATCCTCAGAAATTTCTTCCTCAAATTAAGGCCGGTATTTGAAATTAGTAGACTTCTCTTGGCCAGAAATGCCTTTTTTGCCATAGCGAGTCTGCTTTTCATGTCCTCCTTGCTTCGTCCGTCATTGGTTATTTTACTGCCTAGGTAGCAGAATTCCTTAACTTGATTGACTTCGTGACCATCAATCCTGATGTTAAGTTCCTTCTCACTTCTACTATTTCTCATTACATTCGTCTTTCTCAGATTTACTCTCAAACCATACTGTATACTCATTAGACTGTTCATTCCGTTCAGCAGATCATTTAATTCTTCTTCACTTTCACTCAGGATAGCAATGTCATCAGCGAATCGTATCATTGATATCCTTTCACCTTGTATTTTAATTCCACTCCTGAACCTTTCTTTTATTTCCATCATTGCTTCCTCGATGTACAGATTGAAGAGTAGGGGCGAAAGGCTACAGCCTTGTCTTACACCCTTCTTAATACGAGCACTTCGTTCTTCATAGTCCACTCTTATTATTCCCTCTTGGTTGTTGTACATATTGTATATGACCCGTGTCTCCCTATAGCTTACCCCTACTTTTTTCAGAATCTCGAACAGCTTGCACCATTTTATATTGTCGAACGCTTTTTCCAGGTCGACAAATCCTATGAAAGTGTCCTGATTTTTCTTTAGCCTTGCTTCCATTATTAGCCGTAACGTCAGAATTGCCTCTCTCGTCCCTTTACTTTTCCTAAAGCCAAACTGATCGTCATCTAGCGCATTCTCAATTTTCTTTTCCATTCTTCTGTATGTTATTCTTGTAAGTAGCTTCGATGCATGAGCTGTTAAACTGATTGTGCGATAATTCTCGCATTTTGTCAGCTCTTGCCGTCTTCGGAATTGTGTGGATGATGCTTTTCCGAAAGTCAGATGGTATGTCGCCAGACTCATATATTCTACACACCAACGTGAATAGTCGTTTTGTTGCCACTTCCCCCAATGATTTTAGAAATTCTGATGGAATGTTATCTATCCCCTCTGCCTTATTTGACCGTAAGTCCTCCAAAGCTCTTTTAAATTCCGATTCTAATACTGGATCCCCTATCTCTTCTAAATCGACTCCTATTTCTTCTTCTATCACATCAGACAAATCTTCACCCTCATAGAGGCTTTCAGTGTATTATTTCCACCTATCTGCTCTCTCCTCTGCATTTAACAGAGGAATTAATGTCACCAAAGTTTGTTTTGACTTTCCTGTATGCCGAGTCTGTCCTTCCGACAATCATATCTTTTTCGATGTCTTCACATTTTTCCTGCAGCCATTTCGTCTTAGCTTCCCTGCACTTCCTATTTATTTCATTCCTCAGCGACTTGTATTTCTGTATTCCTGATTTTCCCGGAACATGTTTGTACTTCCTCCTTTCATCAATCAACTGAAGTATTTCTTCTGTTACCCATGGTTTCTTCGCAGCTACCTTCTTTGTACCTATATTTTCCTTCCCAACTTCTGTGATGGCCCTTTTTAGGGATGTCCATTCCTCTTCAACTGTACTGCCTACTGCGCTATTCCTTGTTGCTGTATCTATAGCGTTAGAGAACTTCAATCGTATCTCGTCATTCCTTAGTACTTCCGCATCCCACTTCTTTGCGTATTGATACTTACTGACTAATGTCTTGAACTTCAGCCTACTCTTCATCACTACTATATTGTGATCTGAGTCTATATCTGCTCCTGGGTACGCCTTACAATCCAGTATCTGATTTCGGAATCTCTGTCAGACCATGATGTAATCTAATTGAAATCTTCCCGTATCTCCCGGCCTTTTCCAAGTATACCGCCTCCTCTTGTGATTCTTGAACAGGGTATTCGCTATTACTAGCTGAAACTTGTTACAGAACTCAATTAGTCTCTCTCCTCTTTCATTCCTTGTACCAAGCCCATATTCTCCTGTAACTTTTTCTTCTACTCTTTCCCCTACAACTGCATTCCACCAGTCGGCCATGACTATTAGATTTTCGTCCCCCTTTAGATACTGCATTACCCTTTCAATATCCTCATACACTTTCTCTATCTGTTCATCTTCAGCTTGCGAAGATGAACTATCGTTGTCGGTGTTGGTCTGCTGTCGATTCTGATTAGAACAACCCGGTCACTGAACTGTTCACAGTAACACACCCTCTGCCCTACCTTCCTATTCATAACGAATCCTACACCTGTTATACCATTTTCTGCTGCTGTTGATATTACCCGATACTCATCTGACCAGAAATCCTTGTCTTCCTTCCACTTCACTTCACTGACCCCTACTATATCTAGATTGAGCCTTTGCATTTCCCTTTTCAGATTTTCTAGTTTCGCTACCACTTTCATTCTTCTGACATTCCACGCCCCGACTCGTAGAACGTTATCCTTTCGTTGATTATTCAATCTTTTCCTCATGGTAACCTCCCCCTTGGCAGTCCCCTCCCGGAGATCCGAATGGGGGACTATTCTGGAATCTTTTGCCAATGGAGAGATCATCATGATACTTCTTGAATTACAGACCACATGTCCTGTGGATACACGTTACATGTCTTTAATGCAGTGGTTTCCATTGCCTTCTGCATCCTCATTTCGTTGATCATTGCTGATTCTTCCGCCTTTAGGGGCAATTTCCCACCCCTAGGACAAGAGAGTGCCCTGAACGTCTATCCGCTCCGCCGCCCTCTTTGACAAGGCCGTTGGCAGAATGAGGCTGACTTCTTATGCCGGAAATCTTCGGCCGCCAATGCTGATTATTTATCAAAATTTAGGCAGTGGCGGCGATCGAACCCGGGACCGGAGACGTTTTGATTATGAATCAAAGACGCTACCCCCAGACCACGTTTCGAATACCAGTAAGCAAATGGGAAAGTTGGCCGACGAGATCTAACATGAAATTGGGGCAGCCCTAAGTCGGAACTGATGTACCGTACTTTTGATACAACCACAGAAGGACATTTTGCTCATAGTTGTTGTTATGGTTTTCAGTCCTGAGACTGGTTTGATGCAGCTCTCCATGCTACTCTATCCTGTGCAAGCTTCTTCATCTCCCAGTACGTACTGAAGCCCGCATCCTTCTGAATCTGCTTAGTGAATTCATCTCTTGGTCTCCCTCTACGATTTTTACCCTCCACGCTGCCCTCCAGTACCAAATTGGTGATCCTTTGATGCCTCAGAACATGTCCTACAAACTGATCCCTTCTTCTAGTCAAGTTGTGCCACAAGCTCCTCTTCTCCCCAATTCTATTCAATACCTGCTCATTAGTGATGTGATCTACCCATCTAATCTTCAGCATTCTTCTGTAACATCACATTTCGAAAGCTTCTATTCTCTTCTTGTCTAAACTATTTATCGTCCATGTTTCACTTCCATATATGGCTACACTCCATACAAATACTTTCAGAAACGACTTCCTGACACTTAAATCCTGCCTCGTGATGACTGGGTGTTGTGTGATGTCCTTAGGTTAGTTAGGTTTAAGTAGTTCTGAGTTCTAGGGGACTGATGACCATAGATGTTAAGTCCTATAGTTCTCAGAGCCATTTGAACCATTTTTGAACACTTAAATCAATACTCGATGTTAACAAATTTCTCTTCTTCAGAAACGCTTTCCTTGCCATTGCCAGTCTACATTTTATGTCTTCTCTACTTCGACCATCATCAGTTATTTTGCTTCCCAAACAGCAAAACTCCTTTACTACTTTAAGTGTCTCATTTCCTAATCTAATTCCCTCAGCATCACCCGACTTAATTCGACTACATTCCATTATCCTTGTTTTGCTTTTGTTGATGTTCATCTTATACCCTTCTTTCAAGGTACTGTCCATTCCGTTCAACTGCTCTCCGAAGTCCTTTGCTGTCTCTGACAGAATTACAATGTCATCGGCAAACCTCAAAGTTTTTATTTCTTGTCCGTGGATTTTAATACCTACTCCGAATTTTTCTTTTGTTTCCTTTACTGCTTGCTCAATATACAGATTGAATAACATCAGGGAGAGGCTACAATCCTGTCTCACTCCCTTCCCAACCACTGCTTCCCTTTCACGTCCCTCGGCTCTTATAACTGCCATCTGCTTCCTGTACAAATTGTAAATAGCCTGTCGCTCCCTGTATTTTACCCATGCCACCTTCAAAATTTGAAAGAGAGTATTCCAGTCAACATTGTCAAACGCTTTCTCTAAGTCTACAAATGCTAGAAACGTAGGCTTGCCTTTCGTTAATGTTAGTAGGGTCATGACCCCCTCAAATATTTAGACTAGTGCGCTGACAGGAGAACGAAGAGACCACTGAAACAATGATAATAATTAACGATAAGAAAACACGCGTTTATTGACGGATATTAAACTTTATGCCAACCGGCTCAGGCAGAAGATCCAGAAGCTAAGGCTGGATAGTAAACAGTTATTGTCCCTACTAGAGTCTACACTGAAGAAGGACTGGAGTGGAATTGCTACAAGCAAACGATGCGGAGCACAAGCACTCAAGTACAAGTCTGTCTCTTCGGCAGTCGAGATGACCCGGAACAGCATGCTCTGCCGCGGTGCGGGCGCACATCACTCCACCGCTGCAAGTTCTTGGTGCAGCCATCGCTGGGCTATACGCTGTCTCTGGAATGGATTGTCGGCCTATCGACGCCTGTGGTGGTGCCTAATGAAGCGTGCTGTGCTTACGACACCACACGATTCAAGAATTAACGCTCTTACACTGAGTTGACAAAACTCTTGCGATAGAGATATGAACATATACAGATGGCAGTGGTGTCACGTACACAAGGTATAAAATGGCAGTGCGTTGTGCAGCTATCTTTTGTACTGACATGACCAATGTGAAAAGTTTTCCGACGTGATTTTGGCCGCGCGACAGGAATTAACAAAATTTGTACTGGAATGGTAGTTGGCACTAGGCGCATGGGACATTCCATTTCGAAAACTTTTGTGTTAGCAGAAGAGCCAACACCGTGTTACGAGTGGAGGCCGAAATACACGCGTTTTGGCCCACGCAGGCTGGCGAGAGGTCTGGAACATGACAAGAAATGAGAATTCAGAAAGCGGACGTAATTAGTTTGATACTTAACTTTAATTCATTAACGACGAACGTCGCTCTTGACGGTACATGATTCACAATATTATCTGTTCAGAAGACATTCTTGAAGTAATTATAGGTACTGAATATGGCGCCTTGCTAGGTCGTAGCAAATGACGGAGCTGAAGGCTATGCTAAACTGTCGTCTCTGCAAATGAGAGCGTATGTAGACAGTGAACCATCGCTAGCAAAGTCGGCTGTACAACTGGGGCGAGTGCTAGGGAGTCTCTCTAGACTAGACCTGCCGTGTGGCGGCGCTCGGTCTGCAATCACTGATAGTGGCGACACGCGGGTCCGACATATACTAACGGACCGCGGCCGATTTAAAGGCTACCACCTACCAAGTGTGGTGTCTGGCGGTGACACCACAGAAACCGTTTGGGAATTCGGTATTCTGAGATCCACAGTGTCAGGAGTGTGACGTTAGTACCAAATTTAAAGCTTTACCTCTCACCATGGACAACGCAGCGGCCGGCAGTCTTCACTTAACGAACGAGAGCAGGGACGTTTGGGTAGAGTTGTCAGTGCTAACAGACAAGCAACGCTGTGTGATATGACAACAGAAATCAATGCGGGTCGTACGACTAACGTATCCGTTAGGACAGTGCAACAAAATTCGGCGTTAATGTGCTAGGGCAGCTGATGAGCGACACGAATGCCTTTGTTAACATCACGACCAGCCCACCCGCCTCCCCCTCCTCCGATCTTGACTATATTGGTTTCATCCTGGACGACCGCAAAACCGTGGTCTGGTCAGATGAGTCCCTAATTCAGTTGGTAAGAGCTGATGGTAGGGTTCGAGCGTTCCGCAGACCCCAGTAAGCCATGGATCCAAGCTGTCAATAAGGCGCTGTGTAAGCTTGTGGTGGTTCCATTATGGTGTGGGCTGTGTTGACATGGAATTAACTGGGCTCCACGGTCCCACTGAATCGATTACTGACTGCAGACTTGGGGACCATTTGCATCCATTCATAAAGTTGCATGTTCCCAAACAAAGATGGTATTTTTATGAACGGCGATGCGCCATGTCACTGGGTCACAATCGTTCGCAACTGGTTTGAAGAACATTCTGGATAATCCGATAAAATTTGCCCATCCAGATCGCCCGACATGCATCCCATCGGACATTTGTGGGACCTAATCGAGAGGTCAGTTCGTCCACAAACCCCCAGACTGGCAATTATGGACGGATTTAGAGGCAGCGTAGCTCAGTATACGTACACGGGACCCCCAAACCACGTCGATTTACTGTACTACGCTGGGAAAAATTAGGTCCAACACAATATTAGGAGGTATCCCACGATATTTGCCACCTCACTGTACAGCGATGAGGCGAAACATTATCATCATTTGCTTAAAAGGGAGTTAGTGCGACTTTGTAAAGCAGTACAGAAACGATTCTATATGGCATGGATTCGGCAAGTTATTGGTAGATTCGCAGAGATATGTGGCACCAGATGTCCATGTACAGGTGATGCAATTTCTGTAAATTACGGAACACTGGTTTGTGGATGAGGAGTCGAATGGTGTTCCGCCGTGTTCAGGTCAGGCAAACCTAGTGGTCGAGAAATCAACGCGAGTTCACTGGTTTGCTCCTTAAGCTCACTGTTATGCTCCTTAATGCACTGTAGCACGGTCCTCGCTTCGTACCACGGGTTGTTATCGTGCTGGAAGATGCTATCATCGTAGGGGAAGACATCAAGCATCAAGGGATGCTAAGGGCCTTCAAGTAAATTCACACACGTTCACAACTGCCGCGGTGCTTACGGCCAATAGCCCACTGGTAACCGAGAAGAATGATCCCCTTAGCATCATACAGTCCCCAATAGCCGTTCGCCAGGATCACAACGTATCCATACTTGGCCATTGATCTGATGTGACAAGAAATATGATACATCTCACCAGGCGACAGGTTTCCATTGATCCACGATCCAGGCTGCATAATCCTACGCCCACTTCAATATAAACAGTTTGAGTCCCTGTGGTTTCTGCCTGAAACCACCCCACTAAAGAGACTGCTTCCACCACGCCTGTCCGCCCTCTTCTGTAATATATCAGTACATGTGCAGGCGTCCGCATCAGATGGACCTGACGAAAGACTTCGAAGAAGTTCAAAAATTGGGAGCTCGTTTCGTACTATTGCGAGACAGAGGAGAGAGTGCAACGGAGACGGTACGTGAATTGGGGTAGCAGTCAGTAAAACAAAGGCGTTTTCTCGTGAAATTTTCCTCCGATTGGCCAAATATATATTTTTTGACGCCCAACTACATAGCGAGAAATGATCATCGTAATAAAATAAGAGAGATCAGAGCTCACACAGAACGATTTAAGTGCTCGTTTTTCTCCCCGCTGTCCGAGAGTTCAACGGTAGAGAAATAGCTTGAAGGTGGTTCGATGAAACCTCTGCCAGGCACTTAATTGTCAATGGGAGAGTAATTACGTAGATTTAGACGTAGGTTGTTTTTTTAGAGCACCAGTGTCAGTCACATGAAACATCTGATGCTGTTGCAAGACAGAGACTGTGGTAATCCTGGGAATGTAGTCGATAGTAACAGTCACAGCTATGAAAGCAACAGTTGGCGCGGAGATTCTGTTATGTCATTGTTGGAGGTTCCAAAATGCGGTTTTTCTATACTAGCCCTATAGAGGAGATCGCTGACAGTGTAAGTAACTACATTTAAATTATTGTAACGTAAATTTAAGTTTGCACTACTCATTTTATGAGCATTATGGAAATGAAACAAGTGGGACACTATACAGTCGTGACATAAGATTTATTAAACTGTAGGTGCACTTTTGCTTCTTACCTAGGGCTATAGTTTGTTTTGGGCGTTATTTGTTCACGAATGTTTCGAGATGTGGCATATTGTCCAGGAAAATTGCGAATTTGCTTTCAAGGATATCGCATGAATGGTGTTTGAAAACAGTATGTCTCAGTGGTGGCAAAGTGAAACTACCTCCTTAATGCAATTGACTGTTTACCGTTTGTTTGTCGATGTTATGTTACATTCGTTGCTTACTATGATAAAGATTAATTTCGTGAAGAGCTGTACATTTATATTACAAAGTGCAACCACCTCCTTAAAACAACTGATTGTTTACTTTTGCCAATTTCTTCTGGTATTCGTTGCTTACTATGACAATAAAATAATGAGAACTATTTTAAAATTATATTTTTTTTTTGCATTGTGTTGGGCCTCAAAGGTTTAATTATCTATCTATTTGGATCAACAGTGGAACACTTTTGGGTCGTGTGCTGTGGAGTCTCACATTTAGCGACGTGCACTAAACGGTGTGAACTTGAACACGTGTGCCTGCACCATCAATCCACTGTGACGTCAGATCAGCGTCAGATCGCCGCCTGCGCTGCTTTGCAGAGCGGGCAAGCCTCCACCTCTGTCTGTGGCCGTTTATGGTTTAAGACACGTTATAAAGCCAGTCGCCAGTAAAAGCACTGTTGTCTTTCGAGTCGGTAACTCAGGGGACGATACACCTAATTTCATGTAGTATTTAAACTGCAAGACGAAGTGAGGCAGAGACTTCCATAAAGCGTGCAACTGTTTTCTTTAAGTCGTTACGTCTGGAAAGTCTTTAGTCCTGTCGAATCTTTGTTACTGTCATGTACTTTAATACTGCACAAAAATGGTGAAAAAACTAGAGGACTCGAGCTATCCATGAAAGCCTCCGTAAGCGGTTGTTACACCAACTCAGATGTCTACCCAAAGTGGCGTGCTGTTATTTTATTAAAATTTACGGCGAAGGTATTACTAATGGGCAGTTTTGGCCATCTGACTCGAAGTTGTTTACTTGTCTCCGAAATACATTACAAACAAAGTGTAAAAACATGAAGACTGTAAAACATTTTTATTAGGTCACACAAAGCTATTGTTACGATTCGTAGCAAAGTAAAATCAAGGACGCCAGTCCAAATCGATCTCAAATTTTAGTAAATAAGAAAACTGTAGTATTTAAATCCAAAATTTCAGAGAGTAAGAATCTCTCTTTAGTAATTGTTTTATGTGAAATCTAATGAATTAAGTTTTATCTATAATACTGATTATGCGCTTAACTTTCAAACACTAGCAAACGAGATAATCACTCCCTGACATTATCAATTATAAAAATAATCTTGATGGTTCTGAGTAAAGCTACATGTAAAGTAATAATCGAGGTTTCACTGCGGACCCACTCTCTTTGCATAGACGTTCCACAAACTGTACACATTAATGAAGATGCGTTTACAACATTTTTGAAACAACGAATTACTAAATAAAATTTTATCGTATACCTCGAATGTTTGTTGGATATTACCTCAGAGTACGATTTTTAAGACTAATAGTGAGATTTTCATGAAATTCAAATTATGCTTCAACATTGCTCAACAGCTTAGTCTAGAACCTTTTTTTCCAGCTAGACTCAAATCACAAGTTCTTTTTCAAGATAAAAAGATTCTGACGCTCTTTGTTAAGAAATTGTGACAGTTTTTCAGTATAACCATGACGCTAAGGTATGTTTTAGGACTCGGACCAGGGACCTATCACAGATAACACGACTTCGGTCAATTTCATCCTGGATATACATTTTAAATGAACGCTCCACAATACTGACAAAAGAACAAATGGTTCAAATGGCTCTGAGCACTATGTGAGTCAACAGCTGAGATCATCAGTCCACTAGAACTTGAACTCCTTAAACGTAACCAACCTAAGGACATCACACACACCCATGCCCGAGGCAGGATGCGAACCTGCGACCGTAGCAGTCACGCGGTTCCGGACTGAAGCGCCTAGAACCACTCGGCCACCGCGGCCGGCAACAAAAAATGGTTCAAATGGCTCTGAGCACTATGGGACTTAACATCTATGGTTACCAGTCCCCTAGAACTTAGAACTACTTAAACCTAACTAACCTAAGGACATCACACAACACCTAGTCATCACGAGGCCGGCAACAAAAGAACACACAAGATAAATACTGTCCCATGGGTTTTTACAATGCTGAAGGAAGCAGGGCATGAACTGGAGACGATGATGAGAGACGATGGTCAATGTGGAAGATTATTTCATGAACGCCCCCTCACCATTTTCATATCTCACACAGGACTGTTTTTCTAATTTCCAACTCTTCGCACACTAAATAATCATTCGGCGTCATTACAAACGCAAGTAACATACATTTAATGCTCTAAGTCCGTGGAACTGTGGAACTGTAGACATCGCCAGCGCGATGTGCACAGTCTGATGGCTGGCTGTTAACTGACTCGTACGTTTTCCCTCAGCTGGAGCACGCTCCTCACGCCCTCCACCATTTGCATTTACCACTGCGCCTTTGCCTTCGTAACACAGAGGAACTTCCCTCCGGTATTTCCCATCCTGTCGTTAAACGGTAACTATCGAGCCTGTACATGCATCAGTGAACAATATAGCAGTGGCCTACTATAAATGATGCATCAGTTTCCAAAGCTCTATATTTTCCAAAGTGCCACATGTACAAATATGACCGACGCTTCACTGTAGTCGTAAACTCACCGAGTTTGCATTTTTCACTCTGCAAAAGTTCTATGATCGCCCCTCTGGTCAAGCGACTCACGTCCAAGTGGCATTCAGGTCTCTCCATAGCCTGTGTATCAGCATTCTGTCAATGGTCATCACGGCAGCATTGATGCGTTCTCTGTGCTGTTGCAGTGTTCTTCGCAGGGCGGGTACGTGACCACTGTCCCTAATGTACCCCCAAAGGAAAAAGTCGTAAGGTGTTAGGCGACCTGAAGGGGCTGAGTGAAGAGAGCTACAACATCTTTACCACTTCGCCCACTCCACCGATCCGGAGGTACGTGTTTAGGTAGCGATGAACATCAATGCTCCAATGTGGGAGTTGCCCCGTCCAGTAGGAAGATGAAATTGTCGGAATTAGCATTCACTTGTGGAAACAACTAAAACTGCATCATGTCTAGCTAAGAGGCACCCTTGAGAGTCTTCCCACAGACGAGAAATGGAGCATACAGATTCGTCCATAACACTGCAGAGAAAACATTAACCTTCAGCGAATCTCGTTCATGTGCGACAAGTTCATGTGGCCCTACACACTCACGTTATGCCAAATAGCTTGTCCATATAAACGGATGGTAGCTTCGTCACTGAATGTTAGCTTGGAGGCTAAATGTACATCTTCAGGCGCTTGCTAGATTGTGATGCAAAATTAAAGACGACCGCCGTAATCTCCCGGCTATAATTGCTACCCGAGCTTCAGACGGCACGGTATGAAATGTAACCGCCGTCATAAAATCTACCTCACTGTTTTCTGCGGTATGGCAAATTGATGACTCGTGCGGACCGTTGACTTTTTAAAATTTTTGATTGCGTACAGAAATTCCCCTCACCCTCTCCATGGTTGCATCTGGCACATTTGACCGACCGTTACTTTGCTGTTTACGTAGACACCAAGTGTTCCTATACTGCCGATATCAATTCCAAAGATCGACATTCGCATGGTGTTTTTCCCCCTTAATTCTTTTTTAATGCACGATGCACTGTTGTAACAAATAAACTTTCGTATATTCCAACACACAAAACCTCTTATCTTCCTTTGTCAAGGCACTGCACTCGTACTGGTGGACTCAATGAAAACTTGGCCGCTTTAAAGTCCTGTTCATGGATCAATCATGTTTGTACGTGCAATACGTTGGAAAATGTTGAACCATGCAAACAAATGAATCACTTACAGTAGCCCTGTATTTTTTAAGTAACATACAAATACATAAAATTTTGACTTGCAGTACAAAATGATAAAAAACATAAATAGTGAAGAAATATACACAATTCACAGGTAAAACATTAGTTATACAAAATTATAAGCAACGTACGGAAAATATGAGATATTACTGTTACAAGGTATGTGTACCCGTCAGTGGTTTAAACACGTTTGTCCTTTCCATGTTCAGTTAATGTAGATCTTATCAGATTCTCGCAAGCCGTGTTTTCTGCATTTGTTTTTACGCCATTGGTGTCCTCAATACATCAAATATCTGTCATCATTCCCTATGTGCATTATAAGACTTGAAGCATCAGACATACAGGCCGCAAGTTTGTTGTCGTTCCTTTTGTAGTCATCAGTCAGAAGATTGGTTCGCTTTAGGTTCCAATGCTAACCTATACTGAGGTGACATAGCTCGTGGGATAGCGATGTGCACATGGCGGTAGTATCGCGTATATAAGGTATGAAACGGCAGTACATTGCCAGAGCTGTCGTTTGTAAATGGGTGATTCATGTGAAAAGGTTTCTGATGTGATTATGGCCGGGAAGTAACGTATTTTGAACGTGGAGTGTCAGTTGGAGCTAGACACATGACGCCTTCCATCTCGGAAATTGTTACGGAATTCAGTATTATCAAATCTACAGAGTCAAGAGTGTGCCAAGAATATAAAATTTCAGGCATTAGCTCTCACAAGGTAGTGTCCAACCCAACAACCGACAACAGCGGCGCATGCGTAGAGTTGTCAGTGCTGACAGACGAGGAATACTGCATGAAATAAGCGCAGAAATCAATGTATAACGTACTACAAACGTGTCTGTTAGCACAGTGCTGCGAAATTTGGCGTTAATGGGCTATGGCAGCAGAAGTCTGACGTGAGTGCCTATGCTAACAGCGTGTCATCGCCTGCAGCGCCTCTACTGGATTCGTGACCATATCAATTGGACCGTAGACGACTGGAAAACCCTGGCCTCGTCAGATGAGTGCCGATTTCAGTTGGTAGGAGCTGATGGGAGCGTTCGAGTGCGGCGCAGACCCCATGAAGCCATGGAACCGAGTTGTCAACAAGGCTCTGTGCAGCTGTTGGTGGCTCCTTAATGGTATGGGCTGCGTTTGCATGGGATGGACTGGATCGTCTGATCCAACTAAACCGATCATTGACTGGAAGTGGTTATACTTGGCTACTTGCAACCGATTTGCAGCGATTCATGGGCTTCATTCTTATGTATGATAATGCGCCGTGCTTCGACTGTGCGGCTGGTCCCGGCAGAGGTTCGAGTCCTCCCTCGGGCATGGGTGTGTGTGTTTGTCCTTACGATAATTTAGGTTAAGTAGTGTTTAAGCTTAGGGACTGATGACCTTAGCAGTTAAGTCCCATAAGATTTCACACACACACACTATTTTTCGATACTGGTTTGAAGAACATTTTGGACAATACGAGCAAATGATTTGGCCACTCAGATCGCCCCACATGAATACCATCGGTCATTTATAGCACATATTTGAGAAGTTAGTTCGTGCACAAACTCCTACATCGGCAACACTTTTGCTGTTATGGATGGCTATAGGGGCAGCATTGCTCAATATTTCTGCAGGGGCTTCCAACGACTTGTTTAGTCCATGCTAAGTCGAGCTGTGTCACTAACCCGGGAACAAGGAGTGCCGAAACGGTACTGGGAGGTACCCCATAACTTTTAGCTTGTATTCTTTGCAACTCTCCTCATCTCAGTATAGCTACTGCAATCTGCATCGATCTGAACCTGCCTACTGTACTCAAGCACTGGTCTCTCGCTACACACTTCCATAATAACATTTACGATACTCCGATACCTCAGGATGCGTCCTATCAACCAATCCCTTCTTTTAGTTAAGTTGTGGCATAATTTTCAATTTTTCCTAATTCGACTTGCTACCCTTTTCACTAGTTATCCAACCCATTCATCTGATCTTCAGCATCCTCTTGTGCCACAACACTTCAAATTCCTATGCTCTTTCTTTGTTTATCTCCCATGTTTCACTTCCTTACAAAGCTACAACATTGATTAATACCTTCAGAAAAGACTTCCTCACACAATTTCATGTTCATCGTTAACAAACTCTTCTTTCTTAGGAAAGCTTATCTCTTTATTGTCAGTCTGCATTTCATATGCCCTGTATTTCGGCGGTCGTCATTATTTTTGCTGCTCAAATAGCACACTCTACTACTTTTTGTGTCTTCTTTGGGACTGATAATCATCTTCAAATTTCATTGAAGACAATATCGACTCCTTTAATCTAGTCTTAATAGTCTTTTGCCGTCTCTGATAGAATTACAATGTAATCAGCCAACCTCAAAATTTTTACTTCTTCTCCCTGAACTTCAGCTTTCTTTCTACACGTCACCGTAGTTTACTTTTTCTGCTTGTTCAGTTTATGGATTGAACGCCATGGGGAATCATGAGCCTTCCTCACTCTCTTCTCAAGTACTGCTTCCCTTTCATGTCCATCGACTGCAGTATATTTTCTGTGCGTTGTAGGTAAGCTTTATATCTGCTAGCTTCAGAATTTGAAATAGTGTGTTCCAGATCACTGCCAAAAGTTTTCTCCAAATTTAAAAATCTGTAAACTTGGGTTTCAAGTCACCAAGTAATTAATCATAGCTGCTACTGGGCACTGATTTTAATCCGTGGGGAAACTTGGTAATTTGTGCCAGCCCAAGATTCGAACCTAGTCCCCTGCTAACTCTGCAGATGCGCTGATGACAGCGCCGTCCTGACACACTGGTCATCGCAGCTGCAGAGACTACCCTAGCACGCCTCCTGTCAGACCCAAACTCTCAACTTATCTCACTAGCGACAGATGTGCTGAGATAATCAATGCAGCTGCGGTGGTCGCTGTGTCCGGGTGGCGCAGTGATCAGCGCATCTGAATAGTAATCATAAGACCCGGGTTCGAATCTTGGGCTGACACAAATTTTCAACTCTCCCAATTGATTTATTCAGTGCTCACTAGCAGCTAATATACTTAATTCCATTATATTTTGGTTAGTAATGGCTGCAGTATCAAAATGTGTCTGTCTTTTCGTTCATGTCCGAAAGAGCAGACACCACTACGAACGTAGGTTCTGTCTTTTTTCAAGGGAGTTTTCATGAACAATCGTAGAGTCACTGCTGCCTCGTGGGCTACTACATGATTCCAGAAACCGAACGGATCTTATTCGAGATCGCCTTCTACCATTTTGCCATTCTTCTGTAATTCGGGTCACTCTTTTGCAGCCACGGTTCATTAAAGAGATGATCCAGTTATATTCACATCTGTCAGTTCCTAAGCTCTTGAACTAAACTAATCTCCGTCCGAACAGGCCTTGGAAGGCTCTAAGGTACCTACCGGCCGCCGTGTCATCCTCAGCCCACAGGCGTCATTGGATGCGGATATGGAGGGGCATGTGGTCAGCACACCGCTCTCCCGACCGTATGTCAGTTCACGAGACCGGAGCCGCTACTTCTCAATCAAGTAGCTCCTCAGTTTGCCTCATAAGGGCTGAGTGAAGCCCACTTGCCAACAGCGCTCGGCAAACCGGATGGTCACCCATTCAAGTGCTAGCCCGCCCGATAGCGCTTAACTTCTGTGATCTGACAGGAACTGGTGTTGCATCTGCGGCAAGGCCGTTGGCCTATGTTCTTGAAGCATTACGGTGTTTCTCCTGTCAGAAATATCTTGCACGCCAGTGGAATAGTTTTGTCATCGTATACTATTCCACGATTCTTAATACTTCTGAGGGAATGTAGTCTGTTCCAGATGCTTTGTTTCGAATTAAGTCTGTCAGTGATCTGTCAAATTTTCTCGCAGAATCGCTTTTTCCTTCTAGTCTACGGTTACTGCCGTTTCCCTTTGCTCCTTTTTTATCTTCTCTCCTTTCGTCAGGTCGAGGGATAGCAATAAATAAATGTAGTGATACTGGCAGTGCTTATTCCTCACTTCGTTTCGGGGGTAATCGTGAATCAACTGCAAATTTCTGGTAATTCCGGTAGCAGATATCTAACGCCTGGAGGTCTGAGAACCGACAGCAAGCGTCCTGGCGCTGGACTGTTGTCAAAGCGATGGCAGTGAACAGATACAGGCCGGAGGTGAAGAGAAGGGGAACGGATCCGAGGATGGTTGGTGTATAATCTCCAGCCGAGGCTCCCTCTGACAAAGTTTTGATTCGGTCCCTCTAAATCTTCCGAATTTAAATTCAGCAGCTTGCTGTAATAAGATTAGCGCAGCCTCGTCTCAGTGAAGCCGTGTGTACGCAGGAGACACCGTGGGACAATGGCCGCTCTAGAGCACCCGCTGCGATTAGGCTATTACTCCAGAGTGGTGGGGGTAGTGGACGGGGGAGGAGTGGGGGGGCGCACTACTCTAGATGGACACATCTGCTGATGTGGCGATCTGCCACTGAGCACACAGTTCTCACCGTCGCCCACGATCTAGGCTAAGCCTGTTCCTAATATTATCACTTCAGTTATCACCGGTGGCTTGTTCTTATCAAAGCACGAAACAGGAAAATCGTGTTGGGCAACCTGAAACCAACTAATATAAAAAGTAAGACAAAAATGTTTGCTACTGCATGGGTTGTGTGGGATTCTCTTTGTAGCCCATTTGTCCATCATGTTGCTAATTGACACCATCGTGTTCCACCGACTACTGCATAGAAACGTATACTTTGTTTCGAAATACTAGTGTTTCTACGTTCCGCCATGTGGAATATATCAGTCCCTTCAATTTTGAAATGCATTACTCGAATGTATAGTGCGCGCAAAAGTCCCTTAACAGTTGAAAATGCTGCAATTCGCGGAATAATGCAGGTAGAGAGGAAAAACTTGACGCACATACTTGAAATGACATAGGGTTTTATTGAAACCAAAAACGGGTGCAAAAACCGGCCAACAGATGCCGCTGGACAGTAAAATGACAGTGACACCGAATGAGAACGTTCGAAACTTCAAAAGGGCTACCCAAAATCCTTGGACTGTCGTGGAAACCCTACTGCATGACGAGAAAATCACTTTATCACATTAGTGTGATCGGAGCAGCGGGTTGCTGCTTTTCAAAATGTCGGCGAGACGGGTGTGAGGTACGCCTATATGTTACAGAATCTCGTCATCCCTAGTCTGGCTGATAATAGCTTGCTACAAGGTACTAATTTCCCCCCGCCCCCCCCACCCCCATCTGCCCTTGGCTAGGGAGTGTCATCTTTGTGCCGACACTTTCGTGCAGTGTTTTACAGTGAGTGTTCAGTGTTGTGTGTCTATTGGGAAGTGTTGCGAACGGACATCATACTGTCGCTGGGTGTGATTTTTTATCTCTTGCGAACAGAAAGCAGACTGTCGCCATGTTTTTTTTTTAATTGTGTGTCTACTATGTTACTTGTCTGATTCCTGTGTATTTTACTAGCATTGCCAACCCCTTTGCTTTATGTTTTAACTTTCCACAATTTTCCCCCGTTTTACAATTTAAGTCACCGTTTTATCGCCTGCTTTTATTGTTTATTTTCTTCTTACGTTTTTAAAAAGTCTATAGGCTATAGGCTGCAGAGCAGCGTACTAAGCTGCTGCCAGCCCGTCCCCTTCGGGGGGAATCGAAATTCAATAAGGCAAAAAAAAAAAAAAATACTAATTTTATGCGGTATGGCGCTCCACCCTAATACTCCTACACGTGTGACTCTTCCCTTGCGCTCATAGGCTGGTGATGGTCACGTGCTGAGTCGCCACTTCCGTCACGCTTGGCCTGCCAGGTCTCCAAAGCTTCAGTCCGTGCGATTATTGGTGGTAGGGTTACGTGAAGTCGCAAGTCCACCGCGGTCGTCTGATCTCATTAGGGATTGTAAAAGACAACTCTGGGTGGTAATTTCTCACCATACCTACAATTAAGCTGCTCTGTGATGTTCACAACGTTGTCCGTCGATTACAGCTATTGTGGACGAATGCCTGCTGACATGCTGGGCATTTGTCATACAGAACATTTTCTTCGCTAAAATCCAACTATTATGCTACGTATTGCTTTTGCATATATGAAGCGCCATCTGTTTATTATATTGCGCACTTGTTTCAGTTTCAACAAAACCCCATGTCATTTAAAATATGTATGTTAATTTTTACCTACCTCCCAGCATTATTGCGTGAAGTATTGAATTTTCAAGTGCTAGCGGAATTTTGGATCACCCTGTATATCGTGCTGTGCTGTGTGTCCTAAAATGTGTGCTGGTGCTTCGTATGTTTTCTTGCACTTATTAATCAGTTGAGGATTTACACGAGATGAGGTGTCTATGTTTTAATGACGAATAATTGTAATCCACTGATTGGCTTATACAGTTTTTAAATGTATTTCAATTTAGGATTAAATGACATCATTATATTTAAAAAATACGGAAGTATTAGTCTGTTTTCATCACGTATGGATGGATTTTTACCTGAGCGTCTCCACGGCAGAAAAAAGGGTTGAACCGGCTGACGTTTTATTTAAAAAATACGGAAGTATTAGTCTGTTTTCATGACGTATGGATGGATGTTTACCTGAGCGTTTCCACGGCAGAAAAAAGGGTTGTACCGGCTGACGTGTTGCCTTTCCAAAATGTAAGCTTTCACGCCCGGAAATGTCACAACTAATCAAATGTTGCGGCCCATTAAGCCGTGGTCGAATGGATTTGACCTTAAAACTCATCGTTTCGTCCCCATATGTGGAGAATATTTCCAAGACGGAACGTAGCTTTTTGAATGTCCGATTCATTCCCTGGATCGCTACTGACTACAGCAAAATTACGCTTCCAAACAGTGGCGCGACATCCCATGTTTTGAATACGCGAGCGCAATTGGCCGCGGTCGATTGCCGCCGTCCGCTGTTACTATCATCCCGCGGTGGAAGACTGGTACACATCTTCTTCAGCATCGAAGTACAAATGTTATTCAATTTCACGCCCTCCACCTTCCTATCGAAATTCCTGGGGTGTTTTGCAGTCTCTGTGGCCTCTCTGTATAGCCTTTCATGGTATCCGCTTGTGGCTGCCAGTACTTGAGTCCTATCAAAATTAATGTAGTGGTCTCCTGGCTGTAAAGCACGTTCCGTAAGAGCTGATTTTTCAATCTCCCCTCTTCTGCAATGGCCCTGGTGCTCTTCTAGTCGTTTTATGACAGTTCTTTTCCTAGGACTGACGTACACCTCCCCACAACTACAAGGAATCCTATAAATTCCAGCTCTTTCCAGAAGTTGGCGAGCATCGTTGCCAGATTTTAGATGATTTTGTATCTTACGTGTGGTGTGTAGATTACCGTGATGTTCCGCTTTTTCAAGATTTTTCCTGTGCGGTCAGTCGGAAAATTTGCGAATCAGAGCTGCTTGACGCAGAGTTAAAACATCTCACTAACGCATTACTCAAGAATGGTTATTCGTTCACTGAGGAAAAAAGGGCGTTAAGAGCACCGCGTATAAGTCATAACGATGCTGAAGCACATGTGAAATCTAAAGTTTTCGTGCCATTAATTAAGGCTGTGACGACGGCATAGCAAAAATTTTGAAAAAGCGGAATTTGGAAGTAATCTACTCACCCACACGGAAGATACAAGATTGCCTAAAATAGTCCAAGGATGCTCGCCAACCGCTGGAAAGAGCCGGAATTTATAGGATTCCGTTTAGTTGTGGGGAGGTGTACGTGGGTACTTCGAAAGAACTGTCATAAAACGACTAGAAGAGCACGAGAACAGTCGCAGAACAGGGGAGATGGACATCTGATCTGTCAATCCCTCTTCTGCAATTGCCCTGGTGCAGAACATGCATTCCAGCCAGGAGACAACCACATTCATTTTGATAGGACTCAGGTACTGGCAGTCACAAACGTATACCATGAAAGGCTATACAGAGAGGCCATAGAGATTCTAAAACACCACAGGAATTTCATTAGGAAGGAGTAGGGCGTGAAACTGAATGATATTTGGATTCCGGAGCTGAAGAAGATTTGTACCAGTCTTCCACCATGGGACGATAGCAACAAATGATGACGCAGTCGACAACGGCCAGTTGCGCTCGCGTGTTCAAAACATGTGACGTCACGCCACTACGCGGAAGCTCACGGAAACGGAATTTTGCTGTAGTCAGTAGCATGCCAGGGAGTGAATCGGACATTTAAAAAAGCTGCGATCCCCCTTGAAAATTTCTGCCCCAGATGGGGACGAAACGTTGGGTTTTAGGGTGAAATCCATTCGACCACGGTATAATAGACCGGAACATTTGATTAATTGTGACGTGTTTCCACCTTGCTTGACGGTTCCACGTGGTTGAATTTGAGGTCCCACTGGCCTTCCTGGTCACACACAAGGGAGACGCCGTTGGCGATACGTGTAACTGCAATTTCTTCTTATTGCTGCTACAAGGTTCTACATATTCTCCGCGCTAAGCTCCGTTTGGCCACGTTTTCTGGGTGTCAAATTGTTCACAAATGTTAGCGTACATTTCTGTATGCACAAAATAATGTATTGCGTCTGTCTGGAATGACACCGCGAGGGGTTATCCATGCACCTAATGGGAAAATGTTTGCATCCTCCACACAAAATGACCCCTTTCCACGCGGTGTATGAGAGTCATAAGTGTGTCTGTGGAGTACAGGTGAATGTGTCAGTGACGATAGAAGAGAGATGGTCAAACCGAGAGCCAGCACATGCGCTGTCTTGCGGTCTTCAGTCCGAAGACCGATCTGATGCAGCTCTTGATGTGAGGCTACCTTCTGCAAGACTCTTTAACTCCATATAACTGTTGCAGCCTACATACATTGGAACACGCTTACTGTATTCTAGCCCTGGTCTACCTCTATAATTTTTCCACCTCCTCCTCCCCCCTCCAACCCACACACATAAATACAAACACTTCCCAGCATTACCAAATTAATGCTTCCTTGACGCCTCAAGATATGTCATGCCCAAAGATGCCTTGTTTCTATCAAGATGCGCCATAAATTTCTTTTTTCCCCCCAATTCGTTTCAGTAATTTGTTATAAGTTATTCGATCTACACGTCTAATCTTTAACATTTTCTGTAGCACTGAGTTTGAAAACGTGCTATTTTCTACCTGTGTGAATTGCCTGTCCACCACATTTCACTTCCTTACGTGGATGCACTCTAGACAAATAGACAAATACTTTCAGCAGAGACATCGTAACATTTAAATGTGTATTTGATGTGAATGATTCTCTGTTTTTCTTAAATACTTTTCTTGCTATTACAGGTATCAGTTTTTAATCCTCTCTACTTCAACCGTAAAAGTTATTTAACTGCCTCAATAGCAAAATATTTAGTGTCTCATTTCCTAATCTAACTTTCTCAGCATCGCCTGATTTAATTCGACTATATACCACTAGTTTTGCTTTATTTTGGTAGATGTTCTTCTGACAACTTGCTTTCAGGACACTATCCATTGCCTTCAGTTGTTCTCCGAACCCTTTCACCATCTGTGACGGAATTATAAAATCGTCAGGAAACCTCAAAGATTTTATTTCTGCTCCTCGAACTTTAGATTCGTTTCCACATTTGTGCTTGGTTTTGCTGCTTTCTAAGTATACAGGTCGAGTATCATAGAATACAGCACGTGTCATTCTTCGAACTGGAATTATTACATTCTTCTTGAAGTTTAGGGTATTTTAACCGTCTCATATGCCTGGCATACCATGTGGAATACATTTATCATGGTTGATTTCCTCAAGGAACTTAGTAACACCTGCGGAGGTTAGGTGGCTTGCAAATTTGTACTACTGCGGTGGGTGCTGGCTTTGTGTCCATCTTGACAACGAAATGCGTTCACTACGTTGTTAGCAGTAGCTTACATGATCTCCTGCTCACTTGTTCGTTGTTATACATATTACTGTATTGCCCGTATTTGATTTTGTATTTATATCCCTGCACTCATCTGATCGGAAGCCCTGTTAATCCTACCATCACATTCCACAGATTCTCACTGTATCTAATTCCTACTTATCCAGTTCTCGTTCTAAATAACATAATCTGCCTACCCAATTAAGGGATTTAACAACCCACACTCTAACCCATAGAACAACAGCTTCCCAATGACAGCATCCAGAGTAGTCCCTCTCCTGAAATTCTTATGGGACACTATTTTACCTCTACAATGTTTTATTCCAGACTGTACTATCATCATCAAGCTACACAGTAGGACTTCATGCCGTCCGTAAAAATAACAATCGTACTTTCCGTTTTTTTCTGCTTACTCCACTCGAATAGCACCAAGAGGGCCGCCGATCCATCGACGGCCAGTTCATCATTAACAACGCCACATGCTCTCACTCCATGAGTCACTATGGAGAGGTTTGAAATGCGCGATAGGACATCTGCGCAAAGACCGGTGTCAGAAACTTCACATCATCCATCTCCCACGCTGGCGAAAGAGTTTTGAAGAAAATTTCTTGCACGCCCAGGAATTGAGCACCTGTGCGTTAGCGATTCCGTCTCTCTCTCTCTCTCTCTCTCTCTCTCTCTCTCTTTCTCTCTCTCTTTCTCCGTCTCTCCATCTCTCTTGCTTCCTCTTACGGGGCTTCATATTTCCTGACAGTTCTTTGTTATGCTGCAAAACAACCTAACTCATGACTCCAGTTAAATACAACTGAAAGCTTTGTTCTGAGCAACACTATTTTCTCGTCTTTGAAAAATTTCTTTGGAGGAAGACGAAACTAAGAATTCTTCTTTGGATATACTAAGGCTCAAGCATCCCTCTAATAAATCTTTGAAAGAGTTTCTTAAAACTAATTCCTGTCCTATTGTGCACTATCCGATGCTGGTAACTAAAGTATACCCTCAGTTCTCCAACGACTGTAGAAATGGCTTGTAAAGCCCAACACATGAAGTGTCCAGGAATCCATGTGTAACCATTATTTTTCTTTGTTGGGAAGAATTTTCATTGTGGGATCGGAACTGTTTCGAATGTTGTAGACACGCATGCAGACCGTTCTATAAGAGCCAAATTTTCCTCGTTCATTTCGAAATGTGGTATTTCACGGGATAAAGGAATAAATACTCCCTTGATGCTATGACGTCAGTTTATTCATTCAACGAAGAATAGGCCAAATTCATGTTAAATCAATTTCCTGTGAGCGTGTTTTGCCTGTCACCAACTGATACGATCTGCTTCGTTCGTTCTTGGGGAGTACTCGATTTTGGATGTTCTACCGTACTTGCTCCTAATTTTTATTCGAGTGTTTGAAGCTCTGATGATTTACTAGCGCCCTCACTATGACTTCGTTATAGATGTCTGTAGCAGATCGCTTTAAGCACTCTTTCCAAAAGTTATTATATATACTAGCATGCGTAACCGAACCTCGTAACAATACTCATTATGTCCACTGGAGTCTTCAGACTTACTGGGTGCAGCGTAATGAACAGTTATTTTGTATCTCCTGATCGACTCCTGCTAGTTTTACGCACGAATCTGCATTATAACGTGCAGCTGTGTAGCTAGATCCTTATTAAGAATGTCACACTATTTTCGAAGGGCAACTTGAAGATATTTCCGTTCCATATTTGGCACGTTATAATTGCACAAATATCTCTAGGCATAGAGGAAACGGCTCTATACTGCTCCCCCCCCCCTCCTCAGTTTGGTTTTTGATTTTAAAAAAATAGAAAATTGTAAACAATTATATTTTAAAAGCATGTACCATTTATTTTACGATGTTAAGCACCGTTTACATTATAATCTTAGATAATATAATGAAAATATATCATAAAAACCATTATTTTCGAAAACCTTGCACTTATCGAGTTAGGAAAATAGTTGCCAAAATCGGACCATTTGTAAAAATTATAAAATAACACTAAACAGAATTAGAAAAGAAGAAACGTAATCAACTGTGTACCTGTAAAAAATCATTTTCCAAAAGTTCACATAATTTTTCTTTGTTATCTTGTTGATTCCAAGAACGCTGCTGTAGGATGTCTCAGCAGGCTGTATATCAGATAGTTTGGTTTGGTGGCATTTAAGAAAAAGACTAACCTACATTTTCCAGAAATCTAGTTTTTGAACGGGTGTCCTTTGTTATTTCTTTCTCTCGATTATACGGCCTTTATTCACTAGTCACTACTACAAGTAATCCCAAAGAAAATAGCTTTACAGAGAGACCATACTAAACGCGGTCTTCTTCAAGATCTCTTCCCAAAACCGTAGGTCTGCCTCTTTTTATTTTTTCGGATTCCTCAGGTTTAATGTACTTCACAGTGGATAACTTCACGTCTGTTGGTTTTGAAACAGTAAGCTGTTTACTGGCCTCTTTCCAATCGAACTTCCTTTTCTAAAGTGCATCAGCATCTTCAGTAATTTAGATGGGCTCCACTTTCTTCGATCAACATTATCCGTTACCGTCTTAGAATCTGGAAAGTAATTCCAAGAGAATAAGAGAACGTACTAATAATGGAAGACTAAACAAGAAAGTTGAGGTGTCTGGTATAAGCAACTGAACGTTACGAATGTCCTCATTTTGCTAGCAGAATAATTTTTTATCGAACATTTGAATGAAACTGATTAATCATGAACATTGACCTAGAGCATACATTTCAAAAGCACTTACATTTTTAAACGCTTACCGGCCAGTGTCTAGGAGAAATAAAGAAAAACCTCCTTTCGTTGTGAGAAGCTGTAATGGCGAATTCGTATGTGACAAGTGAAGTAGAAAACTTTTGCAGCTCACTGCAGAGTGACAGAAGCCTAAACTACTATTTGCACTTGATCTCACTTGTTGTGGTTGGCAGGAGAGCCAACACCGTGTTACTAGAGGAGGCCGAAAGGCACGCGTTTTAGCTCATGCAGGCTGGCGTGAGGTCTGGAACAGGACAAGGAAATTAGAATTTAGAAATAACGGACGTAGCTGGTGGAATACTTAACTTTAATCCATTAATCATGAACGTCGGTTTTGACGGTACATGATTCACAATATCAATAGTATCTGATAATGGCGCTTTGCTAGGTCGTAGCAAATGACGTAACTGAAGGCTATGCTAAACTATCGTCTCGGCAAATGAGAGCGTATTTTGTCAGTGAACCATCGCTAGCAATGTCGATTGTACAACTGGGGCGAGTGCTAGGAAGTCTTTCTAGACCTGCCGTGTGGCGGGGCTCGGTCTGCAATCACTGATAGTGGCGACACGCGGGTCCGACGTATACTACCGGACCGCGGCCGATTTAAATGCTACAACCTAGCAAGTGTGGTGTCTGGCGGTGACACCACATTCCTCCCCCGCAAATCGGCATATGGTTGTGGTATAAGGCTTCCGCCCGGTGTGGGGAGGACCCCATGTTGACGTATGCGAGGAGGTGGGGAGCCTAACAACAGGTGAGGCTGTGCCACCCGGACCCTGTCATTCGGACCGCGGAGAGCTAGTAAACGCCTGAAAACCTGCTCCAGGGTGCACGCCAACATGCGGTATATGCGCCTGTAGAGAGACAGGAGGGGCCGAAGGGTCGACCTCCATCAGGCCGGGGCACCCGACGGGCGAAGACCACACATGGTCCGGAGCGGGCAAGAGTTCCATGTCGGATTACAGCTGGTCCCGGGAAGCGATCGGCGGCGCGTGACCAAGGGAGGCGCCCGGCGGCTGCAGCGAAGCGTCTACTGCGGGAGTCGCCGGCGGGAGAACAGGCGGCGTCGGCGGCGCGTAGCCATGAGGCAAAATGGAAGTCAGCGTCGGTAACACCTGGGGCTGAGGCGAGCCAGTAGATGGGTCCCCAGGGCACTGACCGGACGGCACAGTCGCTGAAAGCAGACGGCGAGCGGCAGATCCCGTGCGACGACAGAGGCGCAGCTGGTTGAGATGCCGGCGCACCTCACCAGAGGCCCCCAAAACCAGATACATAGCGCGGCCGAGGCAGCGAAGAATGCGCCCTTCGAGCCAAAGCCGTGAACCTCGGTAGTGGCGGTAGTAGACAACGTCGCCTGGAGCAAAAGCAGGTGTCTGCCGCTGCACAGGAACCTGATGCGGCGGATGTAGCAAAGACATCAAGGTTCGATGATGACGACCATGGAGCAACTCAACCGGCGATACGAGGACAAAAAGAGCAATAACGCGTCCTCCCGAGAATGCGACTCTTTTAACTTCAACAGCTGGGACTCGAAAGTCCTGACCAATCGTTCAGCGGCACCGTTTGACTATGGCGAAAACGGCGCGGACGTCAGATGTTGAATACAATTGGCCTTGCAGAAAGACTGAAATTCTGCAGACATGAATTGTGGGCCATTGTCGGAAACAATAGTCTGTGGAAGACCTTCAATGCAAAAAATAGCAGATAACGCTTGGATGGTGGCAGATGACGTCGTGAAAGACATCTGGACAACAAAAGGAAAATTACTGAATGAATCTACCACAACCAACCATCGAGCATTCCAGAATGGACCAGCAAAATCGATGTGTAAGCGTTGCCAAGGGGAAGTGGCTGTTGCCCATGCAAAGAATTTCCGCGGTGGTGCTGATTGTTGTTCGGCACACACCATGCAAGAAGAGCACATATTCGTAATCGCGGCATCGATTCCGAACCAAGTACAGTGCTGACGAGCAAGTTGTTTCGTTCTCACTATACCCCAATGTCCTTGGTGGAGAAGCTGGAAGACAGAGGACTGTAACGAACGTGGGACCACGACCCTGGACTGATCATTATCAGAACGTATCAGCAAAACACCACGTCGAACAAAAAGTCTCTCCTTGTGAGCAAAAAATCGGCGAACCAACGGGTCCCCGATCCGTGACTTGGACAAGGGTCATTGCGTAGCAACAAAACGCAGAACGGTAGCAAGGACATGGTCGGCAGCTGTGGCTGTAGCTACACGACGAAAATCAATCGGAAACGATTCGACCACGTGATAGGTTTCCGCATCAATGAACATGCAAGCAAGTTCGGAGGAATCGAATGCCCTATCCTCAGCAACAGGCAAGCGGGACAACGCATCGGCGTTTCCGTGCTTAGCAGTGGACCGATACAAGATATCGTAGCGGTACTGCGAGAGGAAAATAGACCAGCGAATGAATTTCTGCGCTGTACGTGGAGGTACAGGCTTGTTCGGATGAAAAAGCGAAGTCAAAGGTTTGTAGTCCGTGATGATGGTAAAGTGACGACCATACAAGAAATCATGAAACTTTGTAACACCAAATACGAGAGCCAATGCTTCTATAACGATCTGTGAATAATTTCTTGGCGCAGACGGGAGCAATTTGGACGCAAAGGCAATAGGGCGATCGTGCGATCCGTCTTTGTGCGCAAGCACAGCACCGATCCCGAAATCCGATGCATCCACCATCAACAAAAGGGGCTTCTGGGGATCGAATAGCGTAAGGCAAGTATTGGAAAGCAACGCCGATTTCAACTGGCGAAAGGCGCGTTCGCATTCCGTCGTCCACACGAACGGAACATCTTTACGGCGTAAGCGATGAAGCGGAGCTGAAATGGAAGAGGCGTGTGGAACATATCGGTGATAATAGTAGATTTTTCCCAGCACACCCTGTAGCTGCTTCAAATTATGCGGCGAAGGCAAGTCTTGTATGACACGAAGGTGCGTGGGACTGGGATGTATGCCTTGGGCATTGAGTACATGTTCCAGGTATGGCAAATCACGAACAAAAAACACACATTTGTCCTTCCGCAAGCGAAGATCACTTTGTCGCAAGACCTGAAATAATGTTCTGAGATTGGCCAAATGTTCTTCATCCGTCTTTCCAGAGATCACAATATCGTCCAGATAGTTTACTGCAGTAGGGACCGACGCACAAACAGTTTGTAGATATTGCTAAAACAATGCAGGGGCGGATGCACACCCGAATGGCAGTCGTTTGAATCGACACAAACCAAGATGCGTGTTAGCCACCAAAACGCGCTGGGATTCTTCGTCCATTGGTATTTGAAAGTACACATCTTCGAGGTCCAACTTCGAAAAATATTTACCCGGGCACAGTTTGTCAAAAAGATCTTCCGGGCGGGGTAAGGGAAAAGTTGCAATCACCAGTTGTGGATTCACTGTTGCCTTGAAGTCCACACAAAGTCTCAATTTTCCGGAAGGTTTTGGCAAAATTACTAAGGGTGATGCCCAGAGAGAAGCCTGCACACGTTCAATTACACCTTGTGATTCCAAATCTTGTAATGTTTTTGAGACCTCACCACGCAATGCATGGGGAACATTGCGCGCTCTGAAAAATTTCGGATGCGCGATTACTTTCAGTTCCAAATGTGCTTTATAGTTTTTAGCGCAAAAGAGGCCCAGTGCAAAAATGTCTGCAAATTCTTCACATAGACGAGAAACACTGTCGGAAGGCACAGTCTGGTTCACTGATAGGACCTGATTTACAATAGAAAAGTTAAACAACTGAAATAAATCGAAACCAAACAAGTTCACTGCAGAAGAAGAATGAAGGACGTAAAATGACACAAGTTGTTTTCGTATGTTGCAAGAAGGCTGCACTGTCCTAACACAGGGATATCTCGACCTGAATAACTAGTTGGCTTAACATTTGCGGCACGCAAAGGAGGTGTGCCCAGCTGTTTGTACGTGTCTTGATTGATCAGTGAAACTGCAGCCCTGGTATCCAGCTGGATCACTTTGCAATTAATGTCCAAGTCCAGAAAAAGTTTATTGTCCTGCTGACGGCAAGAGCGACTGTCTTGTGCAACGTGAACTGACACTGGTACATAATCACTTGCGACTTGATGGGATTTCCGGTGATATCGACACACACTATATGTGGGATGAACACAGTCACTATTAGAGAGAGTGGCACTGAGAGGAGTGGAATGAACCACATGAATTTCCATGGGTGAAGTTTCACGAGCCTGAGTATCCTTGGTTCGAATCCGGCGTGAAGCAAAGGGCCTGGAATGGTTGTGAGTTTCCGATCTGAGCTTTTTCTGGCAAACACTCTGAACATATCCTTTTTTATTACAGAAAAAGCAAATAGCTTGGCGTGATGGGCAATTATCACGCGAATGTCTAGTAGCGCACCACGGGCATGACTTTAGCACTGCATTTGCTTGCCGGCGCGGCACACGTGGCTGAGAGCCTGGCGGCAGCGGCATGGCCGGGCGCGAGGACTGCTTACTGTTCCGTGCAGCTCGCCCGGCGGGCCGGTTAGGTTGACACACGGGTGGCGAAGTTTCAAATGATTCCTGAACAAAGTCAAGTGTGCCCTGCCGATCCAATATGTCCATCACTTGTTGAAGGGAGGGATTGACTAGTTTCAAAATCTGTTCCCTTATACGAACATCAGGAACGTTCTGTGCAACTGCATCACGTACCATAGTATCTGACTAAGGGAGTCCACATTGACACTCAAAAGCACAATCCCTAGTAAGGCCTTGCAAGGTTGCAACCCACTCCCAATTAGTTTGACCTGCCGTACATTTTGTGAAACATCCCCTTAGAACAATTATACACGACTGTCCTTAAACTGACACACAATATTTTGCTAGTGCAACGCAATCTGACTTTCAATAATCCCTACAAAAGAATGGGCCCTGACTAACATTAAACTATACCTTTCACAAATCACTTACCTCACAAAAATCTTCGCTACTCAAGCTACTGCAATACAGAGAGCGCCACTACTGCCAGCTAAATAAAAGATTCAAAGTACTGAAGGCACTAACTACTGATAGGCATAGCTAGCAAATGAAAGATTTTGATAGAGAACAAACAATGTATTTACCTCAATAGTCATAATATATATAGCAGTTCATGACAAATTACAAAACTCCGCCATCTCTCTCCCCACATCCACCACTGCTGGCGGTTCACCTCCAACTGCGCAACGCTACGCGCTGTTCACAGCCAGCTGCCTAACGCTACAATGGCGAGTATTACAACAATGCAAAGCAGCCACAGACTGCACACAGCACAGCCAGTGATTTTCATGCAGAAGTGGCGTTACCAATAAAAAAACCTAAATAGCCTACTTACATTTGTACGAAAGAAGGTATACCTTTTCGCAACTACAGTGACTGATTCTTTGAAATATGCATCTAATGCAGACAAAATTTCTTCGTAGGACAGAGTTGCTACGTCGCGTCGGGGAAATAATTTGACTATCACATGGTACGTTTGTATGCCGACCGATGATAAGAGATAAGGCTGCCGCTCGTTACCTTGAATTCTGTAGGCGGCGAGATGGAATCCAAATTGGCGTGACCACTCCAGCTAGCTTTCCAGTGCAGCATCAAAAGGTCGAAAAGTTGGTGCAACAGCGTGTTGTGGCTGCGTTAGCAGTGGAGCGGCGGCTGCCGCATCGTTTTTCATTGCACGTTGACCCCGGACGAGCTGTCCATGGGCATCCAGTAATGCCTGGAGATTGTGGCGAACCAATTACAGAAGTAAATCATGGCAATATCGATAAGAACGCGATCCCATCCTCGTCGCCAATGTTGTGGTTGGCAGGAGAGCCAACACCGTGTTACTAGAGGAGGCCGAAAGGCATGTGTTTTAGCTCATGCAGGCTGGCATGAGGTCTGGAACAGGACAAGGAAATTAGAATTTAGAAAAACGGACGTAGCTGGTGGAATACTTAACTTCAATCCATTAATGATGAACGTCGGTTTTGACGGTACATGATTCACAATATGATTATGGCGCCTTGCTAGATCGTAGCGAATGACGTAGCTGAAGGCTATGCTAAACTATCGTCTCGGCAAATGAGAGCGTATTTTGTCAGTGGACCATCGCTAGCAAAGTCGGTTGTACAACTGGGGCGAGTGCTAGGACGTCTCTCTAGACCTGCCGTGTGGCGGCGATCGGTCTGCAATCACTGATAGTGGTGACATGTGGGTCCGACGTATACTACCGGACCGTGGCCGATTTAAAGGCTACCACCTAGCAAGTGTGGTGTCTGGCGGTGACACCACATCACTAAGGTTAAGTAGACTGCAAAGCCTGATGACCAGGGGTCCACTTTAGGGGGCAATTTCCTCTATCATTAGAGGACAAATCGTGTAGGGAGTAACAAAGTGGGTCACCCGATTGTTTTACAAGGGCCTTTATCTGTTCTATTTCACTACTTCTCGGAATGAACTTGTTCTCTTTCTCAAATTCTTAAGTACATCAAATTTGGTTTAGATTGTGAGACCAATTCTTTCCGTTTTCCGAGCTATCCAGCACAGGTTGATCAAGTTGATCTCGTAGTCGTTGCTCGGAAACACATGATTACAGATTTGCCTAAATGAAGTTTTGTCTCACTATCCATTTCGTAATCTCTAGAAGTTTCAATTCTGTTGGTTATCTACCAGTACGCATATGTTATCTGGATAGGGATATTCGTAGTATTTAACACTCTAAAAATTATCCTGGCAAAAATAGAGTAAAGATATAATATTGCAGCCGGTCGCAGTAGCCGAGCGGTTCTAGGCGCTTCATTCTGCAACGGCGCGACCGCTACGGTCACAGGTTCGAATCCTGCCTCGGGCATGCATGTGTGTGATGTCCTTAGGTTGGTTAGGTTTAAGTAGTTCTAAGTTCTAGGGGACTGATGACCTCAATGTTAAGTCCCATAGTGCTCAGAGCCATTTGAACCACTATAATATTGCAGGCAGTAGGCACCCTTTTCTGACAGACCTTCGTAAATTTATTTGCAGGCATAAAGTTCGGTTAAACTTGGTCCTACTGTAGGTACAAACTACACAATTTTCCTGTCTGCGTATGAAGTATGGAGGTGAGTTTACACTGGAGCTTCAAAAGTCATGGGATACCTTCTGATAATCCCAGCAGAAATATTGCGTCGTGTTGCCTCTATCGGCGCCCATAATTGAGGAAGTGTTGCCGGTGCAAGATTTTGTGCATTAACTGACCTCTTGATTATGCTTCTTAGCTGTTCAATCGGATTTATGTCGGACAATCTGGTGGCCAAATCATTCGCTCGAATCGTCCAGAATGTTCTTGAAACAAATGGCGAACAATTATGGCCCGGTGACATGGAACATTGCCATCCATAAAAATTTGATCGTTTTTGGGAACATGAAGTCCCTGAATGGCTGCTAATGGACCCCAAGTAGCCAAACATAACCGAGGACTCAATCCATTCCACATAAACATAGCCCACACCATTATGGAGCCACCAACAGTTTGCACAGTGCCTTGTTGACAAGCACCATTCTCGAGACCCACCATCGGCTCTTACCAAGTGAAATCGGGGCTCCTCTGGCTAGTCCACTGTGGTCTAGTCGTGTCAGGTGGAATCGATATGGTCACGACCCCACGAGACACGCTGCAGACGCTGTCGTGCTGTTAGCAAGGGCACGTGTGTCGGCCTTCTGCCGCCATACCTCATTGATGCTATATTTCGCCGCACTGTCTAGCAGATATGTTCTTCGTACGTCGCACATTGATTTCTGCGGTTATTTCAAGCAGTTGCTTGTCTGTTATCACTGATAACTGTACGCAAACGCCGCTGCCCTCGGTCGATAAGTTAAGCCGACGACCACTGCGATTATCGTGGTGAGAGGTAAGGCTTTGAAGTGGGTGTGTTCGGCTCACTCTTGACACTGTGGATCTCGGAATATTGAATTCCTTAATTATTACACAAATGATATGCCCCATGCGTCTAGTTCTAACTACTATTCCGCGTTCAAAGTCTGTTCCAGTCGTGCGGCAATTATCACGTAGGAAACCTTTTCACATGAATCACCCTAATACTAAAAACAGCACCGAATATGGACTCATACACAGTGAAGCGCCAAAGAAACTGGTATAGGCACACATATACAAATAGAGAGATGTGGAAACAGGCGGAATACGGCACTGCGGTGGGCAACGCCTATGTAAGACACAAAGTGTCTGGCACAGTTGATTGATCGGTTACTGCTGCTACAATGACAGGTTGTCAAGATTTAAGTGAGTTTGAACGTGGTGTTATAGCCGGCGCACGAGCGATGGTACACAGAATCTCCGAGGTAGCCATGAAGTGGGTATTTACCCATACGACCATTTCACCATGTACCGCGAATGTCAGGAATCTGGTAAAACACCAAAAATTTCCGATATCGCTAGGGCCGGAAAAAGACCATGCGAGAATGGGACGAACGATGACTGAATAGAATCGTTTAACGTGACAGAAGTGCAACCATTCCGCTGACTGGCTCATATTTCAATGTTTGGCCATCAGCAAGTGTCAACGTGCGGACCATTCAACGAAATCAGGTTACCTTCCATTCATAAGGCTGTTGCACTCAGTGACTGTTATACTGACTTGTTAATAATAGATTTCAGCTAGCAGTCACCCTTTTTATTTTTATGGGCAGATCCAGATTTCAGCTCGAAACTAGCCATCCTCAATGCACTATCATTTCTGATCAATGCATGTAATGCCTGTTGGTCGTACTTCACCCACAGTTCATTCACAGTATTCAACGAACTGTGGATGAAGCCCGGCCAACAGGCATTACATGTTTAAAGCTTTCCCAGTGTACTGATTGTTATGGATCAGGCATTACATGCATTGATCAAAAATGAAGGTGCATTGAGAATGGCTAGTTTCGAGCTGAAATCTGGATCTGCCAATAAAATGTAAAAAAAACGACTGATAGCTGAAATCTATTATTTACATTCAACGAATCATCATCGATATGGGCTTTCGGTTCAAATGGCTCTGAGCACTATGGGACTTAACATCGATGGTCATCAGTCCCCTAGAACTACTTAAACCTAACTAACCTAAGGACATCACACAACACCCAGTCATCACGAGGCAGAGAAAATCCCTGGCCCCGCCAGGAATCGAACCCGGGAACCCGGGCGTGGGAAGCGAGAACGCTACCGCACAACCACGAGCTGCGGACGGGCTTTCGGAGACGAAGGCCCTCTCGTGTACCCATGATGACTGTACACCACAAATCTTTACGCCTTTATATTGGACTGTTGATGACTGTTAACACATTGCCTGGTCGGATGAGTCTCGTTTGAAATTGTATCGCGCGGATGGTCGTGTATGGGTATGGTGATAACCCTATGAATACATGGAACCTGCATGTCATCAGGGGACAGTTCAAGTTGGTGGAGACTTTGTAATGGTGTGGAGTGTGTAAAGCTGGCGTGATATATGACCCCTGATACATCTAGATACGGGTTTGACAGGTGACATGTACATAAGTATCCTGTCTGATCACCTGCATCCATTTCTGTCCATCATGCATTCCGACGGACTTGAGCAATTCCAGCAGGACTATACAACAACCCACACGTCCGGAATTGCTACAGAGCGGCTCCAGGAACACTCTTCTGAGTTTAAATACTTCCGCTGACCACCAGACTCCTCAGACATGAACGTTATTGACCACATCTGGGATGCCTTGCAGCGTGCTGTTCAGAAGAGATCTCCACCCCCTCGTACTGTTACGGATTTACGGACAGCCCTACAGGATTCTTCGAGTTACTTCCCTCCAGCACTACTTCAGCCATTAGTCGAGTCCATACCACGTCGTGTTGGGGCACTTCTGCGTGCTCGCGGTGGCCCTACACGATATTAGGCAGGTTTACCAGTTTCCTTGGATCTTGAGTGTACATTATACTACCGCTGCCTGTATATGTGCATGTCGCTATCCTATGACTTTGGTCCCCTCAGTTTACGTACTGAGCCCTGTGAATGCGGACTGGCGGTAGTCGGATGGCCTCTCAGAGTGTCAGTAAGCGGCGCCCTCAGCTGCTGGGTACGCCTGCCACTGCGGCCGCAGCTGCAGCTACGTCCCCGCACAGTGTGTGAGGCCGGCGCTCGCCTGTTTTATTCCCGACAGCGCCCCGACTGGGACGTGACCAGCGAGCATAGCAGCGCGGCGCGGGCAGCCTCCGGCTAAGTGTCGCTGCTCGCCGGCACTCCCGTCCCCAAATAAAATATAAGCAACGTGAATTTCACTGTGTACCAGCTCCCGTCTCCCTTCCGTTAAAGGAAACGTGCCATACCACCTTGTAAGAGATGTTGTGCTGTGCGTTATACATTTCTTTACACGCAACCCGACCAAAAGAGGTCGGTGTTACGGTGCTCGTTTACTTCCAAGTCCGTATCGACCTTAGTGCTGAGTTCTCACTCAGACGGCGCTTTGGCGTTAGGCGGTTGTTTCCGTGTGTGATCGCTGGCCGGAGCTTAGCTGGAGGCGTGTGAGGAGGAAAGAGGGCTGCCTTGGCGTGGAGACAGTTCGGCTCGGCTGGGGTTGTTTGCGTCTGGACGCCGAGTGGGGCCTGATGGGAAGACCGGACCGTGATATTACGGTTAATAGTGTGGACAGCGGGGTGGTGTGCCGTTTAACGTGATTCGCAAGGGGAGCAAAATCTCGTCTGTTGGAGTTTGTCGAACCTGAGTTCGAAATACCTTCTATGTGCGGCAGGATGCCATTTCGTCCTCGTGTCTTCGTACGACGCTTGGCACCTCAGCAGGCGGGTCGGAGCCACCTTCGGGACTAAACGGAAGCCTTTGGGCTGAGAGGTCTTGTGTTTTGCATATTGTTCATAAATTGTTGTTTTGGTATTGTGGTGAGCGTACTGTAAGACCTTCAGTACACACACCATCAGATTATTTGACTTGACACTCTAACGAGGTAGGCGAGTGTCAGCAATACGTCTCGTGGTCTTATAGTGGCGTGTTTATCTTCTGCCGTTAGGTCAGCCTACAGAAGTGCCACTTGCACGCTTAGAGTAACAGATTGACAGTGACCAACTTTAAACAGAACTTGATTAATTTTCACACACATTTATTAAAATAATAACAAGCATAAAAATTACTTAACTTGGTTCGGGATGCTATGTACAATTGACAATCTGAAGTCCTGTGGTATTGCTACGTTAATCTTATTCTCACATATATCTTTGATACTTGACAAAAGTGTCTATACATTTATCTTAATGGCTATGTACAGGAATATGGTAATCTTATTAGGCGCAGACTGAAACTTGAGTAAAGGCTGGTACATACAAATCTAGAACTCGTACAGACTGGTACAGACTAATGCAGACTGGTACAGACTGGTGCAAACAAATGCAGACTGACTAATCGGAGGTCTGTACACTCGTTACAATATCTCGCGCGCTCATGTATCACTGCAGGAGTGTGATCCGCGAGGAGAAAAAGTTCTACGTTAGCAACAATCTCATTGGCTGCATTACATATTAATACGTGCATCGGCGGAAGCAGAATTTGGTCCGTCTCTACGGCAGCGCCATCTCTTAGTGCGGAGGCGGACGAGCGCTGCGCCTGCACTGTTTGTTTTGCTCAGCGGGGTGTCCTCTAGTGGGGAAGTTGTGTATGGGCTGACAATGCGGAACTATGTACACAACAGGTATTAAGTTGGCTAAGGTTTCTTATGGATTTCCTGGCATTTGGTCTGTTGTCCAGCCCGGGCTAGGTCTCGTTATTTTAAAAGTCAGTCCTTCTTTTGGATTAGTACGATTTTGGTTTACTGCCTGGTGGTTCTGCTAGTACGCCGGGTCGCTGTGGTTGTGTTGCATTTTGTATGGGGCTGTGTGCTCGGAGCCGTGGAGTACCATTTGTGTGAACTGCTTCACTGGGGAGTACTGATCGGGCAATTCTTGATCCTCTGCTGTATGAAATGATTTTATTATGATTTTAAAGTAACATTATCACATTCTTGTTGGGTTAATTGCAACTTGGGTACTGAGAAATTTAGTAGTGTAATTACGGAAGACATAATAGTGGCACATGCCCTTTACCTGTTTCGCAATCTGTTAATTACTGAAAGACCTTAAGCTCATAGTCATATGATGTGATTTTCTTAAATTATTGTATTTTTATGTCATGTTATTGTTTTTTTTTAATTTGCTGATCACTGGTGTACTGTTCCAAGTATTAAAATGTTTCAGGTAGCTATTACTTGGGTGGAACGCGCGGAACCGCAACAGAGTGAGTAGCTGCGTGCCTTACCTGTCCGTTGTTGGCGCGGCCTGGTGTCCGTTGTTTGTTTATGTGCACCTGAGTTGAGTATTGTGTTGACTCCTCCCTTGCGGCCCCGTTGTGTTCTTCTCATAAACATTTCCTTCAAGGCATTTTAGTCAATTTTATGCTAGTATTATTTTAATTTCTTACATTGGTAAAATTGTGCGGCCTTCATTATGCACACTGTTTGTCATACTGGAGTTGATGTGCCATTGTAATTTCTTAAACTCCATTGTTTATGCCCTTCGTGATACATATTGTTTTTCATAATAGATTTGAGTATGGCAATTATAATGTCTCATATATCATGATGTGCGTGTGTAATGGTGCAATAAAAGCGATGATGGTTATTTCTGTTTTTGGCGCCCTTCATGCCTCCTTTCTTGTCCCTATTGGTACGCTATCCTTGTACTTGTGTTGGTAAGCCACAGCAGTTGACATACTGTGTCGTTCTTGTTGCTAGGCACGGTTTGCACACTCTTGTATCATCTTAGGTTCTACATCCAAAGCATATCCGCCATGACGTACGAAGGCTGCACAAGAATATGGAAACATTGTGAGAAATGCATGCTTGAACATAAATGCAGACACTAGTCAAGCTTGAAGGTTGTGCCGTTATGTTTGACCACAAACAGAACTTGTGCAACGACCTCAATACATGTCAAGTGTCTGTCGTGGTCAGAACAGTGTCTTTGTGCTAGTGAGTGCGTCATGTCTGAGCTAAACGAATTGGAAACTGGGCAGTCTGTTGCTGCTCATATGACGGATGCTTCCATAACCAAGTACAATGTCCTCAGTGGCATTGCAGCGAGAAGGAAGTACTAGTCTGGTCGCTTTATCACTAACCTGGTGTCTTGCTGCTTCGGTGGTCCCTCGTCGCACAGTAGTAGCGCTCAGGCGCCAGATTCCATGTACGTTGTGATCTTGTGGAAGTGGAGCGTTTCTGGATGCCAGTTGTTAAATGTCAACAACGTTTTGTACTATACTCGTTTTAATAAAGAAAATACTTTGAAACACACTTCACGGAATTTCCAATGCGGCTCTTGGCTACGCCGTTATTCAACCCTTTACAACACATTAACACATTTCTCACTTCGTATACTCGTGATATACAAGGTGTCCCAGCTATCTTGTCCACCCAAAATATCTCTGGAACAATAACAGCTATTGGAAAACGACTTTCACCTGTATCAATGTAGGGCTGGGGCCCATGAATGTACATATTTGGAAACATTCTAAAACGAAAGCATATGTGTTTTTTAACACAAACTTATGTTTTTTTTAAATGGCCCTCCTATATTTTTTCTTCAGCAATCCATAGCATGACAAAGCACATACATAATGGCGTTGATTGCATCGCAATATTCCCATCACATCCCGAGATATTGAGACGCGAAGTTGACGCTTGAAACACCCGACATGCGCTGCTAGCGCACATCCTGAGGCTCAGGCGTGAACCCCATGCTGCCCATAATCGCGATGTGATTGACATGTGTAATCACACCTCCATACTTATCAATAGGTCCGAAACGAATAATACGGTCTGCTGTCATCAACTGTCATAAGGACATAATGGTTTCCCTCTTGCACGTTTTACGTATCTACGTACACAATATGAACCAGTACCGAACGGTGTACACCCGTCAGGTTGTCTTATTTATCCTGCACACCCAAAATAAGGTTCATCTAATGCGTTATATGACCCATTGTGCCTGTCGCGCAGGGCCTGGCTCTACCTAGTCAAGAGTCCAACGTAGTTCCCACTACTGCCACAGTTACCACTTCGCCTTGTTTATGATTTGCGACCCATGCAAACTCCTGTACTCCACCACCATCCGAGCATCCCATTTGTTGTTGCTTTGGCCTGCCGTACACCGCTTGCCAAGATACGACGATTCGGCAGTAGGATCTTACAATCTGAGACAGGGTTACGAGACAAACTTCCGTCACAATGTCCTGGCTCCGTCAGGTAGAGCATCAACGTCCGTGGAAAGTTAATGTTTGGTGTGGGATTATTGGAGATACCATTATCGGACCTTTCTTTATAAATGGCATCAAAAATGGCAGACAATACTCCAGATTTATACGACACAATCTTCCTGTTCTCTTGGACACCGTACCTCTGAACCGGAGAATGGTCATGAGGTATCAGCATGACGGATGCCCTGCACATAACGCCTTACGAGCATGACGACTTCTGAACCGTAAGTTCCCTGGTAGGTGGATTGGATGAGGTGGCCCAGTTAGGTGGCCCGCCCGATCTCAGGACCTTACACCGCTGGATTATTTTCTTTGGGGAGCAGTGAAGGATGCTGTTTACCAACATGAACCAACAGCACCAGAGGACATGAAGCAACGCATTATTGATGCTTGTACAGCCATCAAAGAGGAAACAGTAGCACGAAGTAGGGCATCCTTCGTCCGCAGAGTGACCCTATGTATGCAAGCCAATGGGCATCACTTTGAGCATGAGATGTGAACGCTATGTTTAGTATGTAGAGCTGGTATCACAGTGGAAGTTTCTACAAAGGGTCATTTTACCCAGTGATGTTAAGAAACATTTGTTTGCAACAATTTGTCATTTAACGCATTAGATAAACATAACATTGATAATTATGTGATAATAAAACTAATTGGTTAAACATGTTTATATTCATCTTCTATGTCCTACCTGAACTTCCCAAATCAAAACATTTTTACCTAAACAACGGTAAAACTTTTAGTCCACTTGCTCGTTTCACTAAAACCATCAACATGAATTTTACTATTATGAGTGAATGATTAACTGTCACTTGCGCTAGATCTACAGTAAAGTAAAGTTTTAACGTTGAACGGCATTACCTTTTTAGTAACGGATTAACGATAAGCGAAGTTAACTTTGTGACTAACGTTGCGGTACACAGATATGTTACAGAACCGCATTACCCCTAGCCTATGGGATAAATACCTGCTGGAATGTACGACGTTAATGCAGGATGGCAGCAGACCGTATTATTCGTTTCGGACCTCTTGATAAGTATGGAAGTGTGATTACGCATGTCAATCACATCGCGATTACGGGCAGCATGGGGTTCACGACTGAGCCTCAGGACGTGCGCTAGCAGCGCATGTCGGGTGTTTCAAGCTTCAATTTCGCGTCTTAATATCTCGGGATGTAATGGGAATATTGCGATGCAATCAACGCCATTGTGTATGTGCTTTGTCATGCTATGGATTGCTGAAGAAAAAATATAGGAGGTCCATTTAAAAAAAACATACGTTTGTGTTAAAAAACACATATGCTTTCGTTTTAGAATGTTTCCAAATATGTACATTCATGGGCCCCAGCGCTACATTGATACCGGTGAAAGTCGTTTTCCAATAGCTGTTATTGTTCCAGAGATATTTTGGGTGGACAAGACAGCTGGGACACCCTGTATATTGCCTACGACACGTGGCGTTCACTGATAACTAGCCTTCATTTTATATCTCATGTTTAACAGCTGGAATATCTACTCGCGACCGTGCGTTTTCAGTGGCGCCTTGTCTTCCCGAAGGACAAGAGAGACCACCCCACCTTTCTCCCTCAGCCAATAAGGACACTTCACTCATTTCCTACACACACACACACACACACACACACACACACACACACACACACACACACACACACACACTTCACACATAGACACACACATACACACACACACATAGATATATATATATATATATATATATATATATATATATATATATATATATATATATGGTGAGTCACCTAACGTTACCGCTGGATATATTTCGTAAACCACATCAATTACTGACGAACCGATTCCACAGACCGAACGTGAGGAGAGGGGCTAGTGTAATTGTTTAATACAAACCATAAAAAAATGCACGGAAGTATGTTCTTTTAACACAAACCTACGTTTTTTTAAATGGAACCACGTTAGTTTTATTAGTACATCTGAACATATAAACAAATACGTAATCAGTGCCGTTTGTTGCATTGTAAATTACATCCGGAGATATTGTAACCTAAAGTTGACGCTTGAAACATTGTCCTCACTTCATTGCAGCGGCCCAAACAGCTGCAACATACATCGCGTTTCTACAGAATGATCTACCAACGTAGCTCTAAAATGTCCCACTGGAGACGCGTCGACGTATGTGGTATCAGCATGATGGTGCACCTGCACATTCCGCAATTAACACTAGGCTAACCCTTGACAGGATGTTCGACGGGCGTTTCATAGGACGTGGAGGACGCATAAATTGGCCAGCCCGTTCTCCTCATCTTACACCTCTGGACTTCTTTCTGTGGGGTACGTTAAAGGAGAATGTGTACCGTGATGTGCCTACAACCCCAGAGGATATGAAACAACGTATTGTGGCAGCCTGCGGCGGAATTACACCAGATGTACTGTGGCGTGTACGACATTCATTACGCCAGAGATTGCAATTGTGTGCAGCAAATGATGGCCACCACGTTGAGCATCTATTTGCCTGACATTTCGGGACACACTCTATTCCACTCCGTAATTGAAAACGGAAACCACGTCTGTACGTGTACCTCACCCATCATGGTAATGTACATGTGCGTCAGTGAAAAAGACCATTAAAAAGGTGTTAGCATGTGAACGTAATGTGCTGTTCCAGTCTCTTCTGTACCTAAGGTCCATCACCGTTCCCTTTGGATCCCTACGTAATTCGGTGCTCTCCGATACACACGATCGAACAGCGGAGGAGTGGTACTCAAGCGTCAACTTTAGGTTACAAAATCTCCGGATGTAATTAACATTTTACAATGGAGCGAACGGCACTGATTACGTATTTGTTTATATGTTCAGATGTGCTAACAAAACTAACGGGGTTCCATTTAAAAAAACGTAGGTTTGTGTTAAAAACATACTTCCGTGCATTTTTTTATGGTTTGTAGTAACCAATTACACTAGCCCCTCTCCTCACATTCGGTCTGTGGAATCGATTCGTCAGTATTTGATGTGGTTTACGAAATATATCCAGCGGTAATGTTAGGTGACACCCTGTATATATATGCCAATGGGCGTTTAGATCGCTGTTGCCAGGCGGATCTGACGTCACGTTTGCGGACATTGTGACGGAAGTTTGTCTCGTAACCCTGTCTCAGATTGTAAGATCCTACTGCCGAATCGTCGTATCTTGTCCCTACTAGGGTTGCACAACATTGGCTCCTATGATTTCATCACTAATGCTCCTGGCTGATGCTTAATTGTCAAATGTAAATATAGCAGGCTGCTACCGAGCATTCCCGATAGCATAAATGTGCGTAATACTTGGTTTAAACACGTGAAGGGAATGCACGTATGTATTACACAAGACAGACGAAGTGTTTGGGGTTTCAAGAGGCATCATAGCGAAGATTTACACTGCATACAGGGAAATCGGAAAAACATTATCTGCTAAGTCAGACAGTGGTGGTGGGGGAAGGAACGCTCTACCACGGATTGCCGCATCTAGCCGGGATCTCGCTGGAACACCCTGAGATGGGGGATGTAGAAATTGGGTAAGAATTTTATTTGATGTAATTACTTTATATTTCAAATATAATTCCATGGAACTTGTTGCGGGAGAAGCAGTTGGTACACCGTATTTTCCAGAAGATTTCAGCTTTTTCAGTAAGTCTTTTTTTTCCCTTTTTATCTGTTTATATAACTCCTTGCAAGTTAGTTTGAAGTTAAACTGGCAATTTCACACTGATATCTCAGTCCCTGGAAGCAGTCGATTTCTTTCGTCAGTCAACTGGACCGACATCGACGAAAGTATTCTTTTCAAGTGGCGTTGTGTTTGGGAATAGAAAACAAATGCTTGCATAATTTTAGAAGCTGGTATTTGCGTTCAGAATTCTCTGTTTTCTTAAAAAAAGTAAATCCACCTTTCTTTCTCCAATTTTATACTTCCATTGTTTCGAGTCATGCTTACTTTCTAAAAAGCCATTTAGTTACATATATTCCTGAAAACGATTGTCAGATGAAATCTTCACACCAGTTTTAGTCAGGTATATAATAGTGTTTTCAATCTTCACCCAAACTGGGATTACAGATAGCGTCGCCCAATACTTGATATTTGTTAAAAGAAATATCCTATTTTTCCAATTAATATAATGCTCTGGTGTAGAAAGCCACAGTCTCTTCCTCAGATTTCAAAATCAAATTAATTATTTCTTGGGTGGGGTTCGCATTCTTTAATTTTTTGAGATTCACCTTGGTTTTCATGCCAATAAATCTGTCTGTCTTCCTTTTATTCACACATTTTCAGTACCGATCAATATATTTCTAATTTTAACTGTCGACACTTTATTCTTCTCCACGCTTTTTATACAGGGTGCTAAAAATAACTATCCAGTATTTCTGGGCATGGTAGTATGCATCAAAACAAGACAAAAAAGACACATGGTCATGTGTCCTACAAAGCATACGTTCTGGCATGTGACATATGAACACGTGTTTATAGGACGTGTTCTTGTGATGGCATCCACAGCAATGCATCCTACTACAGACGACTTTTTTTTGGGGGGTCATCACTATTACCCCGTGCCAACTTCTTCATCTCAGAGTAGCACTTGAAACCTACGTCCTCAATTATTTGATGGATTTATTCCAATCTCTGTCTTCCTCTACAGTTTTTGCCCTCTACTGCTCCCTTTATTACCATGGAACTCATTATCTCATGTCTTAACAGATGTCCTATGATCCAGCCCCTTCTCCCTATCAGTGTTTTCCATATACTCCTTTACTCTCCTTATCAGTCCATCCAATTTTCGTTTGTAGCACAGTCTCTTAAATGCTTCGATTCGCATCTGTTCCGTTTTCCCACAGTCCATGTCTCACTACCATACAATGCTGTACTCCAGGCGTACATTCTCAGAAATTTCTTCCTCAAATCAAGGCCTATGGTTGATACTAGTAGACTTCTTTTGGCAAGGAATGCCCTTTTTTTGCCATTGCTAGTCTGCTTTCGATGTTCTCCTTGCTCCATCCGTCATTGGTTATTTTACAAACTAGGTAGTAAACTTCCTGAATTTCATCCACTTCGTGACCATCAATCCTGATGTTACGTTTCTTGCTTTTCTCATTTCTGCTACTTCTCATTGCTTTCGTCTTTCTTCGATTAACTCTCAGTCCATTTTGTACTCATTCAGCAGGTCAGGTAACTCTTCTTCACTATCACTCACGATAGCAATGTCATCAACGAATCGTATCAATGATACGCCTTCACCTTGAATTTTAATCCCACTCCTGAACCTTCCTTTTGTTTCCATAATTACTTCTTCGATGTACAGATTGACCACTACGGGAGGAAGGCTATATCCCTGTCTTACAGCCTTCTTAATCCGAGCACTTCGTTCTTGGTCGTCCACTCTTATTATTTCATCTTACCTCTTGTTCATGTTACATGTTACCAGTCTCTTCCTACAGCTTACCCCTATTTTTTCAGAATTTCGAACATCTTGCACCATTTTACATTGTCGAATTCTTTTTCCAGGTGGACTATACGATAATTAATGTAAATTGCAGCTCTTGGTATGGAGCAAGGAAGGTACCGCAAACATGTGACTGCGAATATAAGCAACATTGTTGGATTGGCGCTCCGTGTCATACCAGAGCCAACAGTGTGCTGGGACAGTGCCGTGCAGTATCGATGTAAACATTAGCTGGCTCAGTGGTCTGCGGTGAGTTGTTCCGTTTACATTGTGTGACCGTGCTGTGGATCTGTTACATCTGCTTACGTTCGCGTACATGTCTCCTAAATCTGGGTGCGTATCGTGATGTTTGGCCTACTTCCAGGTCACGTTTCAACTACATGTAATTGTCATGTTTGTGGTGCAGTACAACGTGTTTTCTCTCTTGCGGATACTCTGACAAAACCTAGCAATGGAGGTCTTTTATTCCACAAGGGAAATAGCAGACATGATTTACTGCTATGTTTTAGCCGATAGAGTTAGCCTGAGAGCCCGTAACATGTACACTGAACGGTTTCCAGGATGAAGGGTACCATCTGTGAAGAAGTTCAGCCGATTGTTCCAGCGTCTTGGGGAGACAGGCTCCGTAGCGCCCAAGAAAGCAGAAAGTAAAAGGCTCGTTCAGTTCGCACTCCTGAAATAGAGGAGCGTGTTCTAGATGCAGTGGACGGCAACCCTGGAACCAGTGTGAGACGAATAGCAGTAGCTGAAGGTGTTAGTTATCCTTTGGTCTGGGCAGCACTTCATGAGTAATTATAATATCCGAGCCATGTTCAGCTAGCCCATGCCCTTAGGGGCCAGAGTGCAGTCCTGCTAGTGGTTCTTGCGGCAGTGTGGTACAGATCGACATTTTGCCATTCCGATTTTTTTTTTACTGATGAAGCAGGGTTTACACGAGATGGCATCATAAAATTCCATAATCAGCATCTATGGGCCGTTGAAAATCTCCATGCCGGCCGCGGTGGTCTAGCGGTTCTGGCGCTGCAGTCCGGACCCGCGGGACTGCTACGGTCGCAGGTTCGAATCCTGCCTCGGGCATGTGTGTGTGTGATGTCCTTAGGTTAGTTAGGTTTAAGTAGTTCTAAGTTCTAGGGGACTTATGACCTAAGATGTTGAGTCTCATAGTGCTCACAGCCATTTTGAAAATCTCCATGTTGTTCAAGAAACAAGGCATCAGGATCGATTGTCAACCAATGTATCGGTAGGCGCTCTTGGCGATAGATTGCTATGGCCATATGTGTTACCATAGAGATTAACTGGGGCCCATAATCACCGCTTTCTGAGAAACTTATTGCTTATCTTGTTGGAGGATGTGTAATGTCGGGACGGACTACAGATGTGATTCATTCATGATGGCGCACGAGCACATTTTCACTGCATTGTGCCTCGGCACCTGACAAGGATATTTGAAAATCGGCGAATTGGCCGAGAAAGTCCAATACCTTGGCCTACTCGTTCCCCGGATTTAAATTCACTAGACTTCTGCTTATGGAGACACATGAAGGAACTGGTCTATGCCACTCCAATAAACGATGTGCAGATACTACACAATAATGTCTTCCGTGCATCCCAGCACATTGGGAACCAAGCAGGGCGTTTTCAAAGAGTGCGTGAGACCTTACACCCAATGCCAGAGTTGTGCGTTGAGATTAAGAGATGAATGGACATCATGTTGAGCACCTCTTCTGTAAAAGAGGGCAGATCTAATAATATACGATTTGTAGGACCCATTGTTATGAGAATTTTTTTTCTTTTGTTTTGATGCGTACAATCATCTGTAAGTAGGCTGTTTAGGTTTTCATATTGGTAACGCCACGTAGCGCTCTGTATGAAAATCACTGGCTGTGCTGTGTGCAGTCTCTGGCTGGTTAGCATTGTTATAATATTCGCTATTGTAGTGTTGGGCAGTTGGATGTGAACAGCGCTTAGCGTTGCGCAGTTGGAGGTGAACCGCCAGCAGTGGTGGATGTGGGGAGAGAGATGGCGGAGTTTTGAGAGCGGATGATCTGGACGTGTGTCCATCAGAGACAGTAAATTTGTAAGATTGGATGTCATGAACTGATATATATACATATATATATATAATGACTTTTGAACACTGTTAAGGTAAATACATTGTTTGTTCTTTATCAAAATCTTTCATTTACTAACTATGCCTATCAGTAGTTAGTGACTTCAGTACTTAGAATCTTTTATTTAACTGGCAGTATTGGCGCTCGCAGTATTGCAGTAGTTTGAATAACGAAGATTTTTGTGAGGTAAGTGATTCATGAAAGGTATAGGTCATTGTTAGTCAGGGCCATTCTTGTGTAGGCTCAAATGGCTCTGAGCTCTATGGGACTTAACTACTAAGGTCATCAGTCCCCTATAACTTCGAACTACTTAAACCTAACTAACCTAAGGACGTCACACACATCCATTTCCGAGGCAGGATTCGAACCTGCGACCGTAGCGATCGTGGTCTTGTGTAGGGATTATTAAAAGTCAGATTGCGTTGCGCTAAAAATATTGTGTGTCAGTTTAGTGTTGATTAGAATAAGTAAAGAGAGTAATGTCTGAGGACATTTAGTTTTGCTCAGCTATTTGAAAAGCAAATAATGTAAGAGGTTTATCAGCACAGTAATTCACAAATTTTTCTAAGGGGACGTTTCACATCCCCTGAAATATTCGATAGTTATTTTTAACACCCTGTATATTTTTCAAACAGACCCAAGTTTGACTGCAGAAACATGAAGTAAATTTCGCTGATCGCACTAGTGAGAAAATATGACATTATTTTAGGTGGCCTGTCTTCAGCGTCAAAACTTGTTTTAACGGGATATAAAGTTTAAGAATTCTCTCAAGTGCGGGTATTAACGACAGCTATCTTGCTTTTGAGTGAGAGAGAAAAGTCTGATGTTTGACATCAACATAAACAGAACTCTTTCTTCTTTTCTGTCGTTACAGTGTATATAATAATTAAGTATTTTCACGACGATTATTTCAATGTCTACAGCAACGTTTGATACAGTATTGTGGAGAATATGGGCAGGGCGTCCAATTCCTTCTACATTTTACCCTAGTTCTTCTTCAGTTTGATGAAACACATTTCGTTGACCGCGTCGATGAAGCCCTCCGAAGTTGATATTGGTATAGTCTCCATAAAAAGCGTATAAATTATTTAATGGAATTTGCAGTTCTCTTAAAGTGTCTAGACAAAACTTTGCAGTTGTCTCTGATGCTTTTTTATTCAGTGAATCAAACTTGTGGTTCGATGCGTTGATGCCTATGCCGTAAAACGAAACTTCTTGCAATTGTTTTATGCTTTCGGACATTGAGTGTGGTGCGATAATATTTTTAACAATTAATTAGCTTTGGTCCTGGCTGTAGACTGCTTTGCGGCGGGTGTGCAATCAGCATACACTGCGGAATTCCGTTTTAGGTTACAGTCAAGAGAACTGAAGGACTGATGATGCTTGACGAATTCATAAACTGTTGTTAGTTCTGCAGCAGCAACGAGCAATTGTTACTTCGTATCTTCTTTAATCATGAATGTATAAACAGACTTTGATGTCAGTGCTACCGCGAATCTGTTTGATTTTTCGTGGAAATGCGACGTCTCACGTCTGCCTTCCTCAGTGAATTACTGAGATGAAACAGCTACAACCCTCACACTACGCTTCCTGACCCGTAAGTCCTTTCCCGTCGAAAGACCACTCTTTTGTTACGCTTTCTTTTTCCATACTGAGGTATTTTCGCAAGCTGTGATCAGCTAAGTTTATTAGACAGAAAACCGTCGACAATACCAGTTTAGTCATCGAAATACGTTTCGTTACATACTTGGCTCTCTACATGTGCGCAGTAAACACTTCAAACATTACTAATTCGCACTCTTTGTTCTTATTGTGCTTTAGAAAGCGTCGTCGTACCAAATTGCTATTCAAATCAGACTTACCTGATTCTTCAGCGTGGCACTGCTTAAATAGTTCCAGACCCGTCCTGCTGGAGAAGTCTGGTATTTTGTCGAATGATAGCACCAAATCTATAATGTGCTTGCATCGTCGATGCAGGATAAGCAACATACAACGCCAGGCGTGAGACGACCTTGTCAAGATAAACTTGAAGACATAAATAAAACTAACTGAGGCTGTATTTACGCTTTTAGATGGCATTACTTCAGCTTTTGAGCTAAGCTCGTAAAAGTATTTTGCAAAATCGGGACAAAAATGGGTCTTCTCGGCGTGTCTGGACAAGAAGGTCCGTATCGGTGACGGATGTCAACCGTCGTTCTATCACAATAGCTCCATAGCAATATTGTGACTAGCACCAGACCACGTCGGAGAGCATCTCCGTTCGTGGTGAGCACACACTCCTTTCAGAACCATGTCTCGCATTTCTAATGTCCTAGAGACCATCACGATTCTCGATGGCTTCGGTGTAACTAGTGAGTTTGAATAAAAGTCTCATTCCTGTTCGTCTCTTTACATCTTTCTTTCAGTTACGTTCTGTATTGTACTGTACTGTACTATACTATACTATACTATTGCAGTTCTTTCTACGTACGGTCCATGTTTCATCAGGTTGTGTTGCTTAGTAACGAAGGATCCTTTATTGTATGATTATACGATAGCGGAACAAACACTGGCAGCAGTTACTTCTGTAAAATATCTGGGAGTATGCGTGCGGAACGATTTCAAGTGGAATGATCATATAAAATTAATTGTTGGTAAGGCGGGTACCAGGTTGAGATTCATTGGGAGAGTCCTTAGAAAATGTAGTCCATCAACAAAGGAATTGGCTTACAAAACACTCGTTCGACCTATACTTGAGTATTGCTCATCAGTGTGGGATCCGTACCAGATTGGGTTGACTGAGGAGATAGAGAAGATCCAAAGAAGAGCGGCGCGTTTCGTCACAGGGTTATTTGGTAACCGTGATAGCGTTACGGAGATGTTTAATAAACTCAAGTGGCAGACTCTGCAAGAGAGGCGCTCTGCATCGCGGTGTAGATTGCTCGCCAGGTTTCGAGAGGGTGCGTTTCTGGATGAGGTACCGAATATATTGCTTCCCCCTACTTATACCTCCCGAGGAGATCACGAATGTAAAATTAGAGAGATTAGAGCGCGCACGGAGGCTTTCAGACAGTCGTTCTTCCCGCGAACCATACGCGACTGGAACAGGAAAGGGAGGTGATGACAGTGGCACGTAAAGTGCCCTCCGCCACACACCGTTGGGTGGCTTGCGGAGTATAAATGTGGATGTAAATGTAGATGTAGATCACTCGAAACTTTCTTACGCATTTAGGTTTTGTACACGAGCGTATTTGTAGTGGCCGGTCTTAGCTTCCTCCTGCTGCATAAAAGAGCCACACACGCAGTGCAGGATCATCCGTAAAAATTTCTATTGTGCAACGTGGCAACAGTACATGCAGACAGCACTTCCGTCTGTTAGTAAATACGGTATGAGTTTTATGGGAATAAGTATCTATCCGAACTTTAAGTTGTGAAGATGTACGCATAAACATTTTACGTTTTCATTGACATGAATGAACACTACGTACCGACAACTAAATGTCTCAGAACGTTGTATGACACTTAATGTGGCTCTGTTTTACGAACTCAATTGTTCGGTTCATTCATATGAAACAAGTTGAAAAATAATAAACAGGTTTCCATTATTTCTTCTCTCAACAGCAAAACAACAGTACATTACTATTTAGTGCAGTGGTATTGCAACAAACAAAATTATTTGTAATTTCAGTAAAAAGCGCCCGTAACATGAATCAAATAGCGTTACCGCAGACATGACATTTTATCACTTTCAAATGGAATTCCTTTTTATTCTTTCTGGGCAATTTCGGTGAATGCAGGGGTAATAAAAATTTATTTTTATTTATTGGTTTTTACATAAATTGAGTTCATGTTTTTGAGCAACGTACAGCTTAACACTGGAAAATGGCACATTACATATTGGTTTTCCGGATATTTTGCAGCCGTTGACTTCGTTACTCTCGTGTGCTGATATAATATAGTTGCTTTCAGAGGTTCTGTATTGAAATACGATCTATTAATGTGTAAAAACATTTATTGGTTACTAAATTAGTAGCAACTTAAAAAAGTTGCTAATAAAATTCTCCGAGATGAATGTATTATAGAAGGTTCGCACTAAAGACGACGCAAGAAGACGATACCGACAGACTTCGAGGAGTTGTTGAGGGTGACTTGAGGAACAAATTTAGGATAGAAATGCATGTTTCGAAACGTTATCAAGAGCGTCTGAATTACAGGAACCAAACTCCGGCCGCTACCCACCAAACTCTATGGCAGTATTCGTACATTTGCATACGTTGATGGACCTCTAGTACATTCGCTCTGAAGATATTGGAGACGATAAATCACAACGAAAGCGTTCACGTGTGTCACTGCAACACAGCCTCAGAGCACAGTCGCACGTTTACGGCTGAAGGTGCCCTAGCGGCTGTGTGGCGATATGAGTTTTGAAATATTCGACTCTGACGTACGAGGTGCATTCAAGTTCTAAGGCCTCCGATTTTTTTTTCTAATTAAATACTCACCCGAAATCGATGAAACTGGCGTTACTTCTCGACGTAATTGCCCTGCAGACGTACACATTTTTCACAACGCTGACGCCATGATTCCATGGCAGCGGCGAAGGCTTCTTTAGGAGTCTGTTTTGACCACTGGAAAATCGCTGAGGCAATAGCAGCACGGTTGGTGAATGTGCGGCACAGAGAGTGTCTTTCATTGTTGGAAAAAGCCAAAAGTCACTAAGAGCCAGGCAGGTGAGTAGGGATCATGAGGAATCACTTCAAAGTTGTTATCACGAAGAAACTGTTGCGTAACGTTAGCTCGATGTGCAGGTACGTTGTCTTGGTGAAACAGCACACGCGCAGCCCTTCCCGGACATTTTTGTTGCAGTGCAGGAAGGAATTTGTTCTTCAAAACATTTTCATAGGATGCACTTGTTACCGTAGTGCCCTTTGGAACGCATAGGTAAGGATTACGCCTTCGCTGTCCCAGAACGTAGACACCATCATTTTTTCAGCACTGGTGGTTACCCGAAATTTTTTTGGTGGCAGTGAATCTGTATGCTTCCATTGAGCTGACTGGCGTTTTGTTTCTGGATTGAAAAATGGCATCCACGTCTCATCCATTGTCACAACCGACGAAAAGAAAGTCCCATTCATGCTGTCATTGCGCGTCAACATTGCTTGGCAACATGCCACACGGGCAGCCATGTGGTCGTCCGTCAGCAGTCGTGGCACCCACCTGGATGACTCTTTTCGCATTTTCAGGTCGTCATGCAGGATTGTGTGCACAGAACCCACAGAAATGCCAACTCTCGGGGCGATCTGTTCAACAGTCATTCGGCGATCCCCCAAAACAATTCTCTCCACTTTCTCGATCATGTCGTCAGACCGGCTTGTGCGAGCCCGAGGTTGTTTCGATTTGTTGTCACACGATGTTCTGCCTTCATTAAACTGTCGCACCCACGAACGCACTTTCGACACATCCATAACTCCATCACCACATGTCTCCTTCAACTGTCGATGAATTTCAATTGGTTTCACACCACGCAAATTCAGAAAACGAATTATTGCACGCTGTTCAAGTAAGGAAAACGTCGCCATTTTAAGTATTTAAAACAGTTCTCATTCTCGCCGCTGGTGGTAAAATTCCATCTGTCATACGGTGCTGCCATCTCTGGGACGTATTGACAGTGAACGCGGCCTCATTTTAAAACAATGCGCATGTTTCTATCTCTCTCCAGTCCGGAGAAAAAAAATCGGAGGCCTTAGAACTTGAATGCACCTCGTATTACACACTGAAAGATCAGTCATAGCGCAATAAGTGAACTAATTCGTAGCCTGCCCGAGCCGAGTCAAAGCCCACTAGAGCTCAAAACAGAACAGGATAGTGTAACTACAATTCCCAAGCGATGCAAAGCGAATTCGTGTTACGTAGCGCAGAGTCATCTCAAATGCACCACTTTCGAGATTTCATTTATTGTAGTCTATGCAGTAAATTACAAAATTACTTAAACAATGCCATCGTCAAGTGCCGGATGTTGTTTATGGTATATTATTTAAGGATTGGAAATTCTGAGAAAAATAAAAACAGTACACTTATTTTTCTAAAAATCTGTAACTGGAACAAATTAGGAATATGATTTCCTGTCAACATTACAAACTATGTGTCTGAGTTATGATACGTACTAGTTTAAGTCTGAGGGGGTATTTTATTTCTTACATTAGCATTTGAAAACATTACAATAATAATTTTTCACTCCTTTCTCCGCTCTGCAAGCGGTGCAGAATCCTTTCTATGAATCCACATTTTGCATTGCACACATCTCATGTCTTATTCATTCTTTCTTCGTCGCGCAACACATTCCGTTTGAGATTCTGTGTTGGCCACCCCGTAGAGTCTCCCGAACACTTCCTTTTTCACAGTTGGAGCCGTAGTTCTAGAGTCCTTCTCCTTTGATTCGGTTAACCTTTTTCTTTTTTTATGCTCCTGGTGAGTTCACGGGTTCCTTGGCTAAGGCATTTCTTGGAGCTTTCATCATTTCCCTAGGGTTCTGTGATATTTCTTGGACGGACACCTTGTGACGTTTATGCCACATCACTGCCCACGTTTATTACATTTTCGTTGCTATGTTTTAATGCACAGGACTGGAATATCTCCTTACGGAAGGCTAGCGAGTAGGTAGGATGTGAAGGCAGACTCGTCGAACGGTGCACCAGCGTGAGAAGCGAATTGCTGGACGAGCAAGAGCCGTATCTAACTGGACCAGAGGGAGACAAGTTGGAATTTAACTCACACGCTTGGCGCCAAGAAGCTAATCATTTACTATTTCTGTTCACTGTTTAAAAATTAATACACAGCTCCAACCGTGCCGATGCCATTACTTGCACTGACAAATCGTTAATTACAATTTCAATATCACCCAATTCATCAGGAAATGCTAATTACAGATTTTAGTTACTGTCAGTGATGGAAAGGATGGGCCAATCAGAAGTACGCCCTGAAAGGGCAGTCACCAGACTGCTAAGATAGCTCACTACCGGCCTACGATCGATTTTTGAGACTCCACAGGCGAACGGAAAATATATTTATGGGATCTAATGTTGATTCTAAGATCGTGTGAAGCATTTTTGTGACTTTTACGGGCTTGGGGAACTAATGATTGATGACCTGGAATCTTTTATGAATATTAACGACAGACTAGTTCTAGAAATCGTTTTACTAATTTTGCGATTGGTGAAATAAAACAAAATTCATTGCATCCTAACATTTTACGAGTATCGTAACGCTTATAATCTAAACCTACTTGTCAATTTATTATGCAATATTTATGGCACAAGTATTAGACCTCGCTGCCGACGGAGAAGAAATCAGTTGGGGCAATATCTACGAGTCGCGAGGTGAGTAAGTTCGCTACAATTCAGTTACTAGGGCCGGCCGCTATGGCAGAGCGATTCTAGGCTCTTCAGTCCGGAACCGCGCTGCTGCTACGGTCGCAGGTTCGAACCTTCCGTCCGGCATGGATATGTGTGATGTACTTAGGTTAGTGAGGTTTAAGTAGTTATAAGTCTAGGGGACTGATGACCTCAGATGTTAAGTATCATAGTACTTGGAGCCATTTGAAGCAGCAGTTACTGCCGGCCGCGGTGGCCGTGCGGTTCTGGCGCTGCAGTCCGGAACCACGGGATTGCTACGGTCGCAGGTTCGAATCCTGCCTCGGGCATAGGTGTGTGTGATGTCCTTAGGTTAGTTAGGTTTAAGTAGTTCTAAGTTCTAGGGGACTTATGACGTAAGATGTTGAGTCCCATAGTGCTCAGAGCCATTTGAACCATTTGAACCAGCAGTTACTAGGAGTCGGACGCTGTAGACTTTCATCTGTAAATCATAATTAGCATCACTCTGCATCCTTGTGTACATGTTGTGGCAGACGATATTTCGGCCACTAATTCTTCTGTCCCCTGCAATGGTCTTACAACCTCCAGACCACTTTTGGCACGTCTTGGATTCTTCTGCTTTGAAATTATGGGGCGGTCCGTTTCTTTCCGTAGTGTCAAAATCACGTTTTCTTCGACCTGACGTTATAAACCGAACATAATCTCTTCAAAATATAAGAATATGCTCCTCGAATTCGATTTGATTTTTTTAAACGCTTTACTGCGTATGGATTTTTAATTTCATTTTCAACGTGCCTTTGAATATGGCACATATTACATGCTTACACGTTCATTAAATCCACGTTCCGCATTCAGATATACTGCCGGCCGCGTTGGTCTCGCGGTTCTAGGCGCTCAGTCCGTAACCGCGCGACTGCTACGGTCGCAGGTTCGAATCCTGCCTCTGTCATGGATGTGTGTGATGTCCTTAGGTTAGTTAGGTTTAAGTAGTTCTAAGTTCTAGGGGACTGATGACCACAGATGTTAAGTCCCATAGTGCTCAGAGCCATTTGAACCGTTATTTTTTCAGATATACTGCCGCACCTAAATACAATTCATCTATGCTCCATATTCCACAATGCCTACTGTAGCACAAAATAATGATTTAATTAATATTTTAGGATGAAAAGGCGGTAGAAAATTAACCACCTACTTTTTAAACATTATGTTATATTAATAACGCTAAATACCTTTCTAAACTCGCAGTACGAGCAAGTTTCTTAAATGGTACTGAAACTTGTAGTGATAGATTACAGACACCTTCGCTATTTTCCCTTTCTCAGTTTCCTAGAAACGAACCACTACGGCTATGGATTCGTGGTTCTCTCAACAGTAAGATTATTTCATACATATTCACCCATAAAAATATTATATTAGCAGTTACCATTATAACAATATTTATCTTCGGCCTGAAAACAAAAAGTCATATGAAAACTACAACAAAATCCACACTGTCGTCAGACGATTTGCTCTTCAGCACACAGAACTCGTAGCCAGTAATACGGCCCCTGGCTCCAAGAAGCATGTTGTTCACGCTCACTTTACTAAATGTACGAATTTTATAGAAGTGGAACAAATAACTTCCTGTGAACTGCACGCAGTCAAATCTGCATCCAGTGAAATTTGTACCCAGGAAATGTCGAGGAAGCGTCCATCAGTCCCCCGTTCAAGATCCGCGACTTGCATGGCGGGTAGCAGAGATGAGGGCTCGTCCTGGCGCGTCCTTACGTAATGGGCTGATGAAAACGACTGAACAGGACATACTCGAACAAGAACAGTATTGAAAAAAATTTTATAATCGGAAATGATCATGTCTTTTTATTTTCAGCTGGGCCCAATTACAATTTCTTTCTTTATTACCAGATCTTCAGAAAATACAACTGAAATATTAAAACCGAATTACAAATATAAATTTTAAAATTCGTGTCTCTTAAATTTGAAAAAGCGTACCTTAAAATTAGGAATGGTCTAAACCCTTGCATCAGGATGTGTAACATGTAATGCACATAAGATGCGTTGTCATTTTAACGAAAAGGCCCTTTTGCGTATATACAAGGTGAACCAGAACTCCGTCGACAAAGTTTCGGAGGTGGTCAAAGGATATTTTCCAAATAATTTGTTATAAAGTTAGAAAGAGTTTCAGAGAGAGCATTAGGGAACGACTGACAAAAACGAAGGAAAGAAACACAGTAGAAGAAGAATGGGTAGCTTTGTGAGACGAAATAGTGAAGGCAGCAGAGAATCAACTAGGTAAAAAGACGAGGGCTAGTAGAAATCCTTGTATAACAGAACTGATTTTTGAATTTAACTGATGAAAGGAGAATTTGTAAAAATGCAGTAAATGAAGCAGGCAAAAATGAATACAAACGTTTCAAAAATGAGATCGACATGAAGTGAAAAATGACTAAGCAGGGATGGCTAGAGGATAAAGGTAAGGATGTAGAGGCATATATCGCTAGGGGTAAGATAGATGCTGCCTGTTGGAAAATTAAAGAGACGTTTGGAGAAAAGAGAACCACATTATGAATATCAAGAGCTCATATGGAAAACCAGTTATAAGCAAAGAAAGGAAGGCAGAAAGGTGGAAGAAGTATGCAGAGGATCTATACAAGGAAGATGTACCTGAGGCGAATATTATTGAAATGGAAGAGGACGTAGATGAAGATGAAGATGATGTGGGAGATATGATACTGCGTGAAGAATTCGACAGAGCACTGAAAGACCTGAGTCGAAACAGGGTCCCGGGAGTAGACAACATTCCATTGGAACTACTGACGGCCTTGGGAGAGCCAGTCCTGACAAAACTCTACCATCTGGTGGGCAAGATGTATGAAACAGGCGAAATACCCTCAGACTTCAAGAAGAATATAATAATTCCAATCCCAAAGAAAGCATGTGTTGACAGATGTGAAAATTACCGAACAATCAGTTTAATAAGCCACCGCTGGAAAATATTAACACGAATTCTTTATAGACGAATGGAAAAACTAGTAGAAGCCGATGGGGAAGATCAGTTTCGATTTCGTAAAATGTTGGAACACGTGAGGCAGTACTGACCCCACGACTTATCTTAGAAGATAGATTAAGGAAAGGCAAACCTACGTTTCTAGCATTTGTATACTTAGAGAAAGCTTTTGACAATGTTGACTGGAATACTCTTTCAAATTCTGAAGGTAGTAGGGGTAAAATACAGGAAGCGAAAGGCTATTTGCAATTTGTACGGAAACCAGATGACAGTTATAAGAGTCGAGAGACATGAAAGGGAAGCTGTGGTTGGGAAGGGATGAGACAGGATTGTAGCCTCTCGCCGATGTTATTCAATCTGTATATTTAACAAGCAGTAAAGGAAACAAAAGAAAAATTTGGAGTAGGAATTAAAATCCATGGACAAGAAATAAAAACTTTGAGGTTTGTCGAGGACATTGTAATTGTGTCAGAGACAGAAAAGGACCAGTAAGAGCAATTGAACGGAATGGACAATGTCGTTAAAGGAGGATATAAGATGGGCATCAACAAAAGCAAAACGAGGATAATGGAATGTAGTCGAGTTAACTCGGGTGATGCTGAGGGAATTAGATTAGGGAATGAGACACTTAAAGTAGAATATGAGTTTTGCTATTTGGGGAGCAAAATAACTGATGATGGTCGAAGTAGAGAGGATATAAGATGTAGACTGGCTATGGCAAGGAAAGCGTTTCTGAAGAAGAGAAATTTGTTAACATCTAATATAGATTTAAGGGTCACGAAGTCTTTTCTGACGTTCGGAGTGTAGCCCTGTATGGAAGTGAAACGTGGACGATAAATAGTTTAGACAAGAAGTGAATAGAAGTTTTCGAAATGTGCTACAGAATAATGCTGAAGGTTAGACGGGTAGATCACGTAACTAATGAGGAGGTACTGAATAGAATTGTGGAGAAGAGAAATTTGTGGCACAACCTGCCTAGAATTAGGGATCGCTTGGCAGGCATCAAGGGACCATCAGTTTAATATTGAAGGGAAGGGCGAAGTATAAAAATCGTAGAGAGAGACCAAAGCATGAATACACTAAACAGATTCAGAAGGATGTAGGTTGCAGTAGTTACTGGGAGATGAAGAATGTTTCACAGGATAGATCAGCATGGAGAGCTGCATCAAACCAGTCTGTGGACTGAAGACCACAACAACAACAAGAAAAAGTGATCCGTGTTCTCTATTCCCTCGTTACGGGGTAATTATATTTCGTTTGCCTTCTTACGCCTTGTACCGGTGTTGCATTGAAAATCATTGCACATCATTGAAAATGTCGACGGTATGCTCTGTGTATGTAGTTTGAAATCAAACTTGTAATACTGTTGACAACGGTAAAAGCTACTTTAGTCGTGATCCTCAAAGGTGCCTTCAGTACTGCTCGGTCTAGTCTCGGATTCGTTTTTCTCGGAGCGCTAGTTACAGTGTTACAAAACAGTACGGATAGGTTTACTCATGTAGAATCGGCCAATATACATCTCGTCTATGGGTTCATTGAAGACGGTGGATAAGCGGTGCGACAGCTATACGCTCGGCTGCTCCTTCGGTGACGCCTACGACATAACAGCAGTTTCCCATCCCTACATAGGCCCCCATGAATAACCGAATCCTTTCGTGTTACTACGTTTTGCTGATTGCTTATTATAGGCCTTTCCACTATCATGAAAGTATCTTTAGAAACATGATTCTGGCAGCAAAGTCAAATAATCATAATTACATTATTACTCTGTAACTAGCTACCGGTGTCCAAATACTCAGAGAGATCCATATACACCGTTCGACATTTTGTCGTTGGAGTTCTGGCACAGGCGTACGTATCTTCTTTTCCCACTCCAAGCGAAACGTGTGCGCGTCTTCCATATATGACTTGAAAAAATGAAAACAATTTCCTGTATGACAATAACTCCATATCCAAATCTGCTTCCGTACTGTGAAGTGCATAGCAGAGGGTGCTTCCGAGTGTAACACTATCAAAGTTTCTTAATGTTCCATTCGCTCAGGGAACGCGGAAAGAAGGAGTGCCTAAACGCTCAGACGGCGCTATAATCAATCTAAACTTGTCCTCAAGATACCCAGAGTGTTGTAGCATATTTCTAGATCCATCACTTAAAGCTAGTTCTTGAAACTTAGTAACTACCTTGTCTGGGATAGTTTGCCTCCATCTTTAAATGTCTGTCGCCGGTCGCAGTGGCCGAGCGGTTTTCAGTCTTTCGGTACATTCTTGAATTTAGTTTACGACCATCGATGAAGAACAAGAACAGCAGGAAAAAATGTTGTTTCCTCAATATGCATGATGCCAATACGTTAGATGTTTATTCCATGTGGACGGCATTTTTGATGATTTTTTCTCTTTTTAAAACCTATTGTGTAATATTATTGAGTCAGTTGTGTTAGTGTACCGGTCAGTAATGTATTCCCTGTTTGTTATAGTACTTTCATTACAGCAAAGTTTTTCATGATGTTTTATACATTGCCCTTTACTGATTACATCAATTATGGCGTTTTCTATTTCCGATCGACTTAACTTCTCATAATTTTATAGGCAAAATTTTTCATTCCATGTTCAGTGCATGTGATTAGTTTAGCCCTAGAAACTTTTCGAGGTTTAGCTTGTTTAGCGTGCTACGCAGCAGAAAGGTTTCGAATTTAATCCAGAACATTTTGCACGAGACAGCCATATTCCACACATTTAGTGCATGAAGGAGCCACTTGGACATCCACGCCGATGTCCTGTAAACTGCAATCAGTGAAAACTGCACACAGTGAAATTTGCACCCAGAAACGGTCGAGGAAGTGTCCATTAATCCTCCCTCCGAAATCAGCGACTTGCCTGACAGGCAGAATAACCGTGGGCCTGCCCTTACCCGTTCTTACGTGGCGTGCTACTGAAGAGGACTGGGAAGGACATAATCGAACAAGAACTATATGCCCGAATTCTTACCGTAGGAAGTGATTATATTTTTTTCTTTATTTACTACCAGATCTTCAGAAAATACAACGGAAACATTACAACTGAATTACGATCATGGACTTAAAAAATCGTATCTCTTCTACCCGACATGGCATACTTTACAATAAAGTGGCGTCCTTTCCTGTGCCTTGGCATATGGTAAATGTTTTGTACGTAACATGCGTTGTCACTCTAAAGAAAAGACTTTTGCATGAATAACAAACTAGAATTTCGCGGACAAAATTTCGGATGTTGTCCAGGGATATATAACGAGTAATTTATGATAAGGAACCCGTGGTCTCTAGCGGCTTGTTGCAGAAGAATTACATTTAATTTGCTTTCTTGGCACTTGTATTTTCATTGAAAATATGTGCACAACACTGAATATGTCCCGCTGTGTGTCCGAAATTTAACTTATTTCGTTCACACAAGGTGTGTGCTGCTGACAGCAGTAAGGGCTACTTTACTCTTGGTCCTCAAGACTGCATTGATTACTACTCGGTCCTGTCTCGGGTTGGTTTTCTCCGGAAGTTTTAGTTGTCCGTTAACAGTGATACAATCAGGATGGCAGTGTTCGATCTGGGACAACTTTTGTCTGATTTATTACTTGACCCCTGACCCCTGGTAAGATAACAGCTCAATTAACTGGTACTAATTGGTCTCTTACGTAACACCGCTCTCTGTCGCGTGCCCTCTCGCTCACTTCCTCTCCCGTCTTCCTTCCCAGTGGCCGATGGCGTACGAGTATTGACACCCTTCAGCCAATCGGCTCTTCAGCCGGTGGACTCCACGTGGAGCAGCATTTTATACCGTCAGTTCTCTAAGCGGCAAGAATGCCACTTGCGTCCAGTACTTCGAGCAGTAATCATAATGAAAGGCTTTCAGCTGCAGTGAGCAGCCAATAAGAATAAGAAGAGTACATTTGAAAGTGACTTCTTGATTACTACTATTACTGATGCTGTTGTTCTTATTCTACGAAGGTGAGCACGTATGTAGAGCAAACCAAACACTGCGATTCATTGGAAGAACACTTAGAAGGTACAACAGGTATACTAAAGAAACTGCTTATACCACACTTGTCCGCCTTATTCTGGAGCATTGCTGTGCGGTGTAGGATCCGCATCAGGTGGGACTGACGGATGACATCGAAAAAGTTCAAAGAAGGGCAGCTCGTTTTGTATTATCGCGAAATAGGGGAGATGGTGCCACAGACATCGTACGTGAATTCTACATCTGCATCTACGTGATTACTCTGCTGTTCACAATAAAGTGCTTGGAAGAGAGTTCAATGAACCACCTTCAAGGTGTCTCTCTACCGTTCCACTCTCGAACGGCAGGCGGGAAAAATGAGCACTTAAATTTTTCTGTGCGATCCCTCATTTCACTTATTTTATCGTGATGATCATTTCCCCCTATGTAGGTGGGTGCCAACAGAATGTTTTCGCAATCGGAGGAGAAAGCTGGTGATTGAAATTTCATGAGAAGATCCCGTCGCAATGAAAAACGCCTTTGTTTTAGTGATTGCCATATCAATTCACTTATCGTGTCTGTGACACTGTCTCCCCTATTTCGCGATAATACAAAACGAGCTACCCTTCTTTGAACTTTTTCGATGTCATCCGTCAGTCCCACCTGATGCGGATCCCACACCGCACAGCAATACTCCAGAATAGGGAGGACAAGCGTGGTGTAAGCAGTCTCTTTAGTAGACCTGTTGCACCTTCTAAGTTCAAAAGGCTCTGAGCACTATGGGACTTAACATCTGAGATCATCAGTCCCCTAGAAAGAATTACTTAAACCTAACTAACCGAAGGACATCACATACATCCATCCCCTATGCAGGATTCGAACCTGCGACCGTAGAACCGCTCGGCCACTCCGTCCGGCGCACCTTCTAAGTGTTCTTTGGCTTGCTCTACCCACAATATTATCTATGTGATCGTTCCAATTCAAGTAATCTGTAATTGGAGCGGAAATCATTAAAACAAAGACATCTTTCGTTGCGAAAGGATCTTCTCGTGAAATTTCAATCACCAGTTTTCTCCTCTATTTCCAAAAACCTTCTGTTGGCACTCACCTACTTAGGGAGAGATGATCATCACGGTAAAATAAGAGAAATCAGGGCTCGTACAGAAAAGCTTAGGTGCTCGTTTCTCCCGCGCACCGTACGAGTGTGGAACGGTAGAGAGACAGCTTGAAGGCGGTCCATTGAACCCTATGCCAGGGACTTTATTGTGAATAGCAGAGTAATCACATAGGTGTAGAGGTAGATGTATGCTTACGTTATTGTTTCACTGTTGTTGCAGAACTGCATGATTCAGCACAGCCGCCACCACCAACGCCGCATTGAGAGCATCAGTCTTAGCAGCTGATCTTTCCGACCTGTTAGCTTGCATCAGCAGCAGTCGCAGCAGCAGTTGCAGCAGCAGTTTGCATTTGAGCTCCCTGACCTGCTTGCGGTCGATCGACCCCAGCCAGCAGCAGCAGCAGCAGCAGCAGCAGCACTGAAACTGCAGTCGAGTGGATCTAATAGCAGCCATGGAGGATTGGAACGAGATCTACATCTACATCTTCATACATACTCCGCAATCCACCATACGGTGTGTGGCGGAGGGTACCTCGTACCACAACTACCATCTTCTCTCCCTGTTCCACTCCCAAACAGAACGAGGGAAAAATCACTGCCTATATGCCTCTGTACGAGCCCTAATCTCTCTTATCTTATCTTTGTGGTCTTTCCGCGAAATGTTAGTTGGCGGCAGTAAAATTGTACTGCAGACAGCCTCAAATGTTGGTTCTCGAAATTTCCTCAGTAGCGATTCACGAAAAGAACGCCTCCTTTCTTCTAGAGACTCCCACCCGAGTTCCTGAAGCATTTCCGTAACATTCGCGTGATAATCAAACCTACCAGAAAACAAATCTATCAGCCCGCCTCAGAATTACTTCTATGTCCTCCCTCAATCCCATCTGATAGGGATCCCAAACGCTCGAGCAGTACTCAACAATAGGTCGTATTAGTGTTTTATAAGCGGTCTCCTTTACAGATGAACCACGTCTTCCCAAAATTCTGCCAATGAACCGAAGACGACTATCCACTTCTCCACAACTGCCAATACATGCTTGTCCCACTTCATATCGCTCTGCAATGTTACGCCCAAATATTTAATCGACGTGACTGTGTCAAGCGCTACACTACTAATGGAGTATTCAAACATCACAGGATTCTTTTTCCTATTCATCTGCATTAATTTACATTTATCTATGTTTAGAGTTAGCTGACATTCTTTACACCAATCACAAATCCTGTCTAAGTCATCTTGTATCCACCTACAGTCACTCAACGACGACACCTTCCCGTACATCACAGCATCATCAGCAAACAGCCGCACATTGCTATCCACCCTATCCAAAAGATCATTTATGTAGATAGAAAACAAGAGCGGACCTACCACACTCCCTGGGGCACTCCAGATGATACCCTCACCTCCGATGAACACTCACCATCGAGGACAACGTACCGGGTTCTATTATTTAAGAAGTCTTCGAGCCACTCACATACTTGGGAGTTAGGAGTCTGCAGTGGGGCACCGAGTCAAACGCTTTCCGGAAGTCAACGAATATGGCATCCGTCTGATACCCTTCATCCATGGTTCGCAAGATATCATCTGGAAAAAAGGCCGAGTTGCGTATCGCAGGAGCGATGCTTTCTAAAGCCGTGCTGATGCATGGACAGCAACTTCTATGTCTCAAGGAAATTCATTATATTCGAACTGAGAATATGATCGAGAATCCTGCATCAAACCGATGTTAAGGATATTGGCCTGTGATTTTGAGGATCCGTCCTTCTACCCTTCTTATATACAGGCGTCACCTGAGCTTTTTTCCAGTCGCTCGGTACTTTATGTTGGGCAAGAGATTCGCGATAAATGCAAGCTAAGTAAGGAGCCAATGGAGGAAGTACTCTGCGTAAAACCTAATTGGAATCCCATCAGGACCTCGCGATTTATTTATTTTCAACCCATTCAGCTGCTTCACAACCCCAGAGATCTCTATCACTATGTCCTTCATACGGGAATCTGTACGAGACTCAAACGGCGGTATGCTTGTGCGATCCTCCTGCGTCAAAGATTTCTCAAATGCTAAATTTAAAATTTCAGCTTTCGTTTTGCTGTCTTCCGTTTCCAAGCCAGACTGATCAGTGAGTGACTGGATGGAAGCCTTCGACCCGCTTACCGATCTAACGTAAGACCAGAATTTACTTGGGTTTTCAGCAAGATCATTTGCTAAGGTATGACGGTGGTAGTTGTTGAATGCTTCGCGCATCGCTCTTTTTACTGCAGCACGAATCTCTACTAACTTTTGGCTGTCCCCATTCTCCCGATCTTTCTGGTACCGCGAGTGCAACTGCCTTTGCTTCCTGAGCATTCTACGAAATTGTGCTGTTAAACCACGGTGGGACCTTTCCGTCCGTAACCCACTTTTTCGGCACATACTTGTCCAATGCGTGATTTGCAATGTGTTTAAAATTTGCCCATAATTCTTCCACGTCCATCGTACCGGAAGTAAATGAAGTCGATTCATTTACATTCTATGGGAAGGAGTAGAAGAAAGGGTTTCGAGAGAATATGGGCTTGGTAGCTGGAATGATAGAGGAGTTTTGCAATAAATTTCAGATGCTAATAGCCAATACTCTGTCAAAGAATCGCAAGAGAAGGAGGTATACCAGGAAAAGGCCGGGAGATACAAGAACATTTCACTTAAATTGCATTATGGTCAGACAGAGATCCCGAGATCAGATACTGGACTGTATGGCGGACCAAAAGGCTCATATAGATTCAAATCACAATTTGATAATGATGAAGAGTAGGCTGAGGTCTAAAGGCTGGTAAAGAGGAATCAATGTGCAAAGAAATAGTATACGGAAGTACTATGTAATGAAGAGATCCATTTGAAGTTCTCTGAGGCTATAAATACTGCGATAACGATTGGCTCAGCAGGCAGTTCAGTTGAAGAGGATCGGACGTCTCTAAAAGTGGGAACCACAAGAGTTAGAGAGTAAAACGTAGACACAAGGGAGGTAACTGTGAAGAAACAGAAGAAATACTCGATGAACGAAAGAAAAAAAATGTTCAGGGAAATACATTAATAGACGAATTATCGTCACTTAAAAATGTAACAAATTGGAAGTCGAGGGAAACTAAGGCGAAGTGGCTGCATGAAAACTGTGATGAAACCGAGAAAGTAGCGATGATCATGAGGATTGACGCAGCATATAGAAAAGTCAAAACAACCTTTGGTGAAACTAAAATCAAGGGCGGTTACATGAAGAGTGCAACGAGAATACCACTCTCAAATGCATTGGAGAGAGCGGGTAGGTACAAAGAGTACATTGAAGGCCTCTGTGAGGGAAAGGACTTATCTAACGGCGTAATAGAAGAAGAAAGAGGAGCCGACTGGGAAAATTAGGGGGTCCAGTATTACAATCGGAATGTAGAAAAGCTTTAGAAGACTTTGAAAAAATAGACAACATTCCATCGTAATTTCTAAAATCATTGGGGGATGTCGCAACGAACGGACAATTCGCGTTGGTGAGTAGAATGTACAAGACTGGAGATATGCCACACACTTTCAGGGAAACATCATCCACACAATTCCCAACATTGCAAGAGCCGACAGGTGCGTAAATTATTGCACAATCAGCTTAATGATTCAAGAGTCCAAGAATCTGACAAGACATGCAGAAGAATGGAAAACAAAACTGAAAATATGTTAGAGGACGGTCAGATTGACTTCTGGAAAGAAGAAGGCATCAAAGAAGTAGTTCTGGTGTTGCGGCTGCTAATGGAAGCAAGAGTGAAGAAAAATCAGGAGACGTTCATAGGATTTGTCGACCTGGAAAAAGCGTTCGAGGTGTAAATATGTAATATGTACAAGAAACATGAGGGAACTATGAGAGTGGAACACCAAGAATGAAGGGCGTGGATTAGGAATGGTGTAAGACAGGTCTGTAGTCTTTCGCCCCTACTGTTCAGTGTATCCATCGGAGAAACAAAGACGGAAATAAAAGAAATGTTCAAGATTTGAATTAAAATTCAAAGTAAAAGGATATCAATTTTCAGATTCGCTAATAACATTACTGTCCTCAGTGAACGTGAAGAAGAATTACAGGACCTGTTGAAGGGAATGAACATTCCAATGAGTACAGAACATGGATTGAGAATAAACTGAAGAGAGACGAAAGTAATGAAAAGTAGCAGAAATGAGGACGGCGAGTAACTTAACTTCAGGATAGTTGATCACCTTGGCAGCATAATAACCCATGACTGACGGAGCAAGGAGGTTGTAAAAGTAGCGCTGGGAAAAATTGACACTCCTCGGCAAGAGAAGTCGACTAGTATCAAAAGTAAGTCTTAACTTGAGGAACATACGTTTGGAGCATAGCATTGTACGGCAGTGAAACATAGACTGTGGGAAACCGGAACAGAACTGAAGCATTTGAGGTATGTTGCGAAAGGAGAATGTTGAAAGTTAGGTGGACTGATAAAGTAAGGAATGAGGAGTTTCTCCGAAGAATCGGCAAGGAGAGGAATGTATGGAAAACACTGACAAGAAGAAGGGACGGGATGATAGGACATCTGTTAAGACATTAGGGAATAACTTCCATGGTACTACAGGGAGCAGTAGTGGATAAAAACTGTAGAGGAAGACAGAGACTGGAATACATCCAGCAAATAATGCAGCAAATAAGTTGCAATTGTTACTCTGAAATGAAAAGATTAGCAGAGGAGAGGAAGTCCCTTGTTGACCAGTCTGGTGTGGCAGTTGAAGATAGCAAAATGAAAGCAGAAGTTTTAACTTTCACGCAGGACAATCGTCATTTGACCATCGGACAGACTCCCGTGTGGACGACGTAGTAATAAGCATCCCTGGCGTAGAGAAAAGACTGAAAGCAAATAAATCACCAGGTCCGCGTGGAATGCCAATTCGGCCTTACAAAGAGTACTCTACTGCACTGGCCCCTTACCTAGCCTGTATGTATGAATCTCTGTCCCAGCGCAAAGTCCCAACTGACTGTAAAAAAGCGCGGTGACTCCAATATGTATGGAGGGTGAAAGAAGAGGAACGCAAACTTACAGACGAATATCCCTAACTTCTGTTTGCTGCAGAATCCTTGAACATATTCTCAATTCGAATATAATAAACTTTCTTGAGACTGAGAAGCTTATGTCCACGAATCAGCACGGTTTTAGAAAGCATCGCTCGTGCGAAACTCAGCTTGCCCTTTTCTCACACGGTACACTGCGAACCATGGATGAAGTGCAACAGGCTAATTCCATATTTCTAGACCTCCGGAAAGCATTTGACATGGTGCCCTACTACAGGCTGTTAACGAAGGTAAGAGCATATGGAATAAGTTCACAGATATGTGAGTGGCCTGAAGACTTCTTAAGTAATAGAACCCAGTACGTTATCCTCGACGGCGAGTGTTTATCAGACACAAGTGTATTATCAGGAGTGCCCCAGGAAGTGTGATAGGACCACTATTATTCTCTATATATGTAAACTATTCAGCGGACAGGGTGGGTAACAATCTGTGCTTGTTTGCTGATGATGCTGTGATGATGTCGAAGTTGAGTGACTGTAGGAAGATACAAGACCACTCAGAGAAAATTTATTGTTGGTGTGCTGAATGGCAGGTAGTGCTAAATGTGGAAAAATGTAAGTTAACGCGGATGAGTAGGAAGAACAAATCTGTAATGTTCTGATACAGTATGACTAGTGTCCTGCTTGACACAGTCAAGTCGTTTAAATATCTGGACGTAACGTTGCAAGGCAATATGAAGTGGAATGATCGGAACGAGCAAGTGATAACTGTGATAGGGACGGCGAATGGACGACTTCGGTTTATCGGTATAATTTTAGGAAAGAGTAGTTCACATGTAAAAGACACAGCATATAGGACGCTGGTGAGTCCTACTCTCGAGTACTGCTCGAGTGTCGGTATCTACACCAGGTCGGATTGAAGGAAGACATCGAAGCAGTTCAGAGGTGAGCTGCTACACTTGTTAACGAGCAAAGCGTAAGTTTTACGGGGAATGCTTCGGGAAGTCAAATGGGAATCGCTGGAGGGAAGGCGACGTTTTTTTTTTTTTTTTTTTTTGTAGAAACACTATTGAGAAAATTTAGAGAGCCAGCATTTGAAGCTGACTGCCAAATGATTCTACTGCCGCCAACATACAATGCGAGTAAGGACCACGAAGATAAGACACGATAAATTTTGCTCGTACAGAGGCATACAGATAGTCGCTTTTTCCGTCGCTGTATTTGCGAGTGTAACCTGAAAGAAAGTGACTATTACAGGGTACCCTCCACCCCGCACCGTAAGGTGGCTTGCGGAGTTTATTTATAGATTTAGATGTAGATGTAGAAGTCTGCTATTCGCTAGTACATACAGTTTAACAGCAAGTGGTTCGAAGAGTCTGAGAGTGGGGCTAGGGCCGGACAGGGACTTTGATGTTGTTATCTAAATAGAGAATGTGTAACGACGCGATAAGAAGTTCGCTATACGCAGGTGGAATTAGACTATTATTTTTTCGTGGCTGAGTACATGGAAAGAAAAATGACTGATGAGTATAATTCTCTGCTTCCACCAATTAATATTGGAGTGTTGATAGGTGAAGTAGCAGTATTGGACGTGCAGACAAAGGTAATGCTCGGCTTTAAAGCTGATGGTGCATCCATATACATCAAACATTCAAGTATAGCCCATTAAGGTGACATGTACTGTTCATTTGACAATGTCGCTGGCTGCAATATGACAGAACATCATTCCACGTCTCTATTGCGTATTTGCCCCCCTAACAAAGTAAGACCAGCTAGATCAATGTATTAACATATGTATACCACATGTGCCGCAATCTATAAAAGTTGATCCTGTAAGCAGGGTCGCTGAATATATTGAGGTGATACCAGAGTATATAATTGCCCCAATAGGATTACATGCAATCCAACCCAAATTCAAGGCTTATAAAAATAAACTATTTGGGCAGTACAGTAAATAAATATGTATGTGAAATAAAAAAAATATTAAATTGCATGTTTCTTTCTGGTGTGTAACATCAATACAAAAAACAAAGAACTTATAGGCTTAGAAAAAGGGTACTTCATAAATGAAGAACTGTTATTTTATTGTTCATATTTAGAACTTTTTTTTTTATTTCATGTTTACAATATATATGCATATTTTCTTTGATTTACAAACATTCTTTGGTAATTTCATTCCATATTTACATTTTTTTAAATTTAAGTATATGTGCAGAAATAAAATACATTTGGTAATTTCGTATTTATAATCTAAATATTTACATAACTTTTTTATTTACAGAATGTGAGCAGAGATAATAAACTTACTACCAGTAGAGCGAGAAGTGAATTGTTTTCCATCTACAATTTATATTGACAACAGCACCGGCAGCGGGAAGAATACCCCTCCCCCCTCAGAGAGAGCGAGAGAGAGAGAGAGATACAAGCACACTCAGTGCACAGATAAAAAAGTATTTACACACAAATTCACAGGCGACTCTTATTACTGCTACTGTGCATGCAAATACATCCATCTCTTTGTTTGCAAATAAATACCTCATCCACATGCATAGGCATTCAATCAAATTCAAGCGAACAACGTGAGTGGCAGGGTTCCAGTCTCATCATTACGAGTGAAACGCAATCTTATCATGAGGTGACAGTCCGACTTTCAGCTGCGATGCGATGTGAACCACATGATCTCGCGATCGAAAGACTTCTTGGCGTGGTGTATGTGGTGGCTTAGGTGGAACATCACCAACACCATGACATGATATGGACGGAAAATTTGAGCAAATTTTTTTATTTATTTAAACATTAATTAAATTAAATGATTAAATTGTTGGGAAATATGTGAAATTAGAGAGATGTTGGTATTCAGTAGAGAGGAGTTTAATAAGTGTAATAGCTGTAAATATACAGCTGAATACTGTGTACATAGCATCATACTTGATGGTTGGAAAGATGAGATAATGGATGAGCATAGGGGGAACACTTTTCAGCAAATAATGATGATGAAACAGGATGGACTGAGGACGCATTTTGCGGCTCATGAGCTGCTTGTGCTAGAGCTGTTTGTTTTTGAAATGCCTGGTCAATCCTCAGTGCAGGAAACAACTTCATTCTATATCACAACCCCAGACTGAATGAACCTGACCAAAGAATAGGACGTTTCCTGCAAGCTGTCAACTGTATTCTTCGTAAAGGCTGCCCCCTGGAACAAAAGCGAAATACCTGACAAATCATCATGGATGAAGAACTGAGTGGTCGACAGTGGCGTGAATGTGACGGTGCTATCTGAAAATGATCTTCTGCTAAGTGAAATAAGTCTCATGTAGGAGAAACATAGAAATAACGCGTCCTTGATAAAAGAGATACACATGGATCTTTATACTAGTCGTTTCAATCTGCACGAGCCTACCTGCTCTGCCCCGATCCTGACGGGTGGACAGTAGTGCCCGCATTCACTAGCCTACACCACTGCTTGTGTCTATAATCCATCAACGCTCACGTCTATTCTACTTCTTCGTGTAAACTGTATGAAGGCTGCCTCTTATAGGTTTCGGACGTTCCACTGGACCAAAGAACAGCTTTGTCTGTGTTGTGTGTGTGTGTGTGTGTGTGTGTGTGTGTGTGTGTGTGGGTGTGTGGGTGGGTGGGTGGGTGGGTGGGTGTTGGTGGTTGTGGACGTGTGTGTGTGTGTGTGTGTGTGTGTGTGTGTGTGTGTGTGTGTGTGGGTGTGATGTTTTATGCTGTGGAATGACGAGAGTTTTGCTGCACAAATGGCGGATGAATAGAAGGTGGAGAATTCTCTACTCCTCTTGGAGTAACACACTGTGTATCTGTCTAAAGTGCTGTTGTCCCTAGCAGCTCAACTGCTGCAATGTTAGCTCATTTATTTAAAAAGAATGACTGAATAAATACTAACACTAATTTGCTGTATGAAATGTTACCATCATCTATTCTCCAAGAGTGATTCTTATGCTTGTTGCAGTGAATATTATATCGACAGAACTCACCTCACATCATGTAAAGGGAATAGTCTTAATTTTTCTAAATGAATACTGTGACAGCGCAGATAGTGGATATAGTAAAAAAATCAATGAAATCTCTAACTAAATAAGTATAAACTCGCATTTATGCTTACTGCAGTGGATACTGAACTGAGAACATTGAATCTTGCGTTGAATATACTAAAAAATAGGCACTTAATACAATCAAATAGTCTTTAAGCTTTCACTCATCTAGAGAGTTCCACGAACTATGCTGAGTAGAAGACGTCACTAATAACGTGATGCTATAGGACCAAACAACAACATGATAATCAATAACGAGATAACATTCTGGGATGGATAGGCACTTTTTTCTTATGACTGTTACCAGTGAGTCTTAGGAGGTGGGAGATGTAATTCTTCTATAAGTGAATCTACAACTAAAAATGAAAACCACAGTTTCAGCGACTACATTACACTACAACTGCGTCCCGGTCTTGGTGGTACAGAAAGATGAAACACCATAATTGCATCACACAACAGTCGAAAAAAAGGAACCCTTCCACCAGAACAGTGTGTGTCTTCACCTTGATGTGTCGATTCTGACTAAGCAGCTTAGAACCACTCTCACCTTCCCTAGTATTTCCCTTTCATCCACTCTCTTCTCCACCTAATGGATAGGGATACTGGTTTTCCAGGCCTGATCTACCCTGTCGTTGATGGTACACAGAGTGGTTCAGCCACTGCAAGACCTCTGCTAAGATTGATGTTGGGTTGACAATGATATATTGTTTCCTAGAGGAACACGCTGCCATTTGACTGTGTTATTGTTTATTTAAGTGCAATCCAGATGTCGACCTTTTATGCCATTTTCAAGTATTTGATTTTGTATCGTTAACATATATTGTTAGCTGTCTTGAGATATGCTGCTGCGCTCGGGAGATGAATGATGAATTTATTGGAGTGGATGTAGTAGGTACAGTAAACGGGCAAACCCCTTCTTTTTCCTAATGGCAAGCTTGGGAAGCCAAAAAGGCCTGGTGATGAAGGGGCTAGGGGAGACTGGATGTTCAATTTCTCTGTAGATAGTACACTCATATCTGTAGATGAACTGAGAGTCAATTTCGACCTAGATGGCGTTCCTTTTACAAGAAATTTATTAGTCTGATGGACCAGGGATGACGGAACCGACGACCAAGTAGTCTGATCACTTAGGGGATCTTTTGGTTCAAAAAATCGATTTTTTGAAAATTGCATTTCTTGATCCATGAAAGTGTTTTGAGTCCACCCCTGAAACGGTTTTTTCGAATACGGAACGCAAATGTTTGTTATTCGCGCTTGAACAAAAAAAATGCAACTGCCTGAAATTACCTTGTTCCCGCACCACTTCTTTTCTTTCGGAGGACGAGTTATTGTACCAGTGCTTGGGAGGAAACACACAAAACTCAAATGAAAGTTTGAACGCATGCGTTTAGAAGTTAGCCCCCAAGCATTTGCACTCTGGTGCGAAGACTGCGGAGATTGCGACTTTCCTGGCAGTGAGCAGATTCAACGATGGGCATTCAGCAAATATGAAGACCATGACAACGATGGACGTCACCCTGGGACCCCATTCGACGCAGTTCGCCAAGCATTCGGACGACCACCGGATTCAAGCGGCAGAAACCGTACGAGCAGCTCTGGTGCAGCGCAGGATGACTCAGATCGAGCAGAGCGCCCTCTGTGAGGAAAATGAAGGACTAGTTTATGGACCCGGAACAGCAGATTGAACGTAAGTTGCATAATATTGCATTTATATGTAGAAAAAACTTCAAACGCGTTTTGCTCGAAATTACTGTCATTTTATTGCGCGGTGTGGTAACTTAAAATCTACTGAACCGATTGGCATTATTCTTTGTTTCCGACGAAGCTAAGTAAATTGTCTAGGAGTTGTACCACTTTTATTTCGATCGATCAACTATAAATATTTTTAGTTGGACGACGAAGTCGAAAAATTGCCCCCCCCCCCCCCCCCGAGTCCTTTTGTACTCCCCTCCTCTGCCTTCCCCACTCCCTGGCACTTCTGCTCAGCTCCCCCCACCCCTCTTATGGATCCTCATCTTCCGTTGGCTCCTTTCCCTCCTCCCCCTTCACTTTTCTTCTCCTTCCCGCCCCCCCTTTTTTTCCCGTCATCTGACCAGTATCCCCCCACCTGCTCTCGGGTGTGGTATGTCATATTTGTGCTAACTTTTTAGTGCAGTGTTTAAGTGAGTGTTCAGTGTTGTGCGTCTTTCCACAGTGCTGCGAACAAAGTCATGCTGTCGCTGGGTGTGCATTTTATATCTCTTGCAAACAGAACACAGACTGCCGCCGTGTTTTTTAATTGTCTGTCTATTATTTTTCTGCTTTCTGTGTACTTTATTAACATCATCAACCCTGTGTTTTATGTTTTAAGCTCCAGAATTTTCTGCCATTTTACCTTTAAGTCACCGATTTTATCGCCAACTGTTATTATTTTTTATTGTCTTCATATTTTTAAAACAAATTCTGTAGGCTGAAGAGCGGCGTAATAAGCTGCTGCCAGCCCTCCCCCTTTAGGGGCAATCGAAACTCAATAAAGGAAAAAAAATCGAAAAGTCGATGAAAAAACTCTATTTTTCTTCAAATGGCCGCCATTTTGTTTCCTATGGTCTAAATAAATTAAGCGAGGTACAACTGCTAAAGAATCTTATATACTTCGCTAACGTCAACTCAATTTTGATTTCAGAGGAGCCGACTGGCCTGTGACAAACCGCGCGTGGAGGTCTACATCGAAATTTTGTTTCGTTCCGACGGCACTACAGCCTTTGCTCTTCGACATTTCCCGTCGAAAAAATTCCAGTTTGTAGAGGAAATGTCAATAAACATTTGACACATCCCTAGAAAATAATTCTCAAAGAACACGTTTTTTTCGGGCCAAAGATAGTAAACCTCCCCTTAAACCCATCAATCCAATATTTTATCTGCGAAGCGATAAGCAGAATTGTCGATATTTGCGCCGTTCCTATGAGATTCGTACCCACTTGTCTGCTGACAATCATGCACATCGAATCTGGTGAATGTGCAACGTTGGTAACATACCAAATTTTGAATATCTTCGGCTCATAACGCTATTTTTTGTAACATTTTAGTTGAGTTTCAATTGCACTCGGAATTCTTTGATACCAGACAGTAAATATATAAATGACGTTAGATAAGTGATGCAACACATTTTCTTTCTTGGCCAATATCAGTTGAAAAAAATGCCGAATTTGTTGTGGGACATTGTGGAATATTCCGTTATCAGTCCCTATAGTGTCCTAAAGATCCGATATGTGACGGCACTATACGTAGCCTTCAAAAATGGTGTCTGTTGCGGAGATGCGTTCCAAGCAGAGAGCTTCCATTGGGCTTCTTTTGACGACAAACCAAAACATCGCAGACATTCATAGATGCTTCCAAATCGTCTACACGGCCCTGGCAGTGAAAAAAGCACGGTGAGCCGTTGGGCGAGGCGTCTCTCATCACCCCAACAAGATCCCACAAATCTGTCCGATCCCCTGCGTGTCGCCTGGCCGCACACAGCTGTGACTCCCGCAGTGTTGGAACGTGCAGACACTCTCATTCGAGATGATCAACAGATCGCCATCAAGCAGTATCCTGCTGAACTGGACGGCTCTGTTAGTAGCGCTGGAACATTCGTCAACCAGTTGCGGTACTCAAAGGTGTGCGGCCGCTGGGTTCCTCGCCGCCTAACAGAAGACTATTAAGAGCAACGTATGACCGTCTGTCCGGAATTGCTTGCACATCACGAGGCAGGTGATGACAATTTTAGATGAACAAAAATACATCACTTCATTTCAATATGGCTGCCTTCAGTGTAGCCACCACACTACTAATCAGAATCGAAGATCTGCAGTGGCACTGGAAGTGGCCACTCACTGATATCATTACTCAGTGCAAAACTGTGTCAGAACTTCCCACCTTCAGTTGAGACAGTTTATTACGATAGATTGTGAGGTCATTATTATGACATCTACGAAACCCTACAGACTTACAATGCGTCTTGGGTTTCAGGTGGAGTGGGGTTTGGGATGGGTGCTGTGCAGTCGTGGGCGTATTTTGACAAACAGTTATGTTAAACACAGAATCTTCCTTGACAACTGAAAAAATGCTAATATAAGTGAACTTCACATGTGGCCCTATTGTAATTCCTGAAGTGAGAGTGTAATAACAATACAATCTGAGAATAATATCCTCCGACGTAATGATAACTAAACGTTCTAATTGAACACTGCTCCAGCAATATTAATATTGGTGCTACAACTGTAACACAACAGCTCACAATTCATTTGGTCTTGGCCGAAAACACAATAGCCGCAAATGAACCGCACATAGCCACTAGCACAAACGATAAATACGAGAAACAGCCTTACAACTTATTTAGGCTATCGTACACTTACTGTCAAACTACATATAGATCTAAAATACTACTTACGCAAATTACCAATTACAGTTCTCTGTACAATGGCATACACAATTGCAGCTATGTTGACATAGTAATAATAAGATCAATATCGATCTCACTTTGAACAAACAATTGTGTCTGACTTTCCAGCAAATACAGTAGTCTGAACATACCAAACTGTACATACAGACCTTCCGTTTGAAATATGACTGACAGTTCGTAACACTCAATGGACAGCTCGTGTCCTTCACTGTACACCAACTTGCATCTGTCAACCGATCAACATACCACTGTCAGCGACTGAACCACATTATTAACACTGCTCCCGTAATCTGCAGGCCCCTGTCCACGTCTCTTCTGGAATCGTCGTCCTCTGACATGACAGCAACAACCCTCCTGGCTCGTTTGTGTCCACATTTAGTGGCCACACCCCTTGTTGACCATTAGTGAAGTCTCAGTCTCGGCTCCTTGGTGCATCAGCGCTGGAGATGTCTTCATGCTGGTAACTGTCCACAGACTCACCACCTACCTCTCTTCTTGACGTCACACCTCCTCGCGTCTCGGCCCCAGTGGTGCTCGCGTCGACCACGTGCCCAAGCAGTCTGCCCTACGGTGACGCGCCACCAAAACTTACTCTGGACACGTTCGTTTGAAACGTATCGCTTGACACGTCACAATACAATTGTAAATGACACTGATACTAATATTCAGTATGATCCAGTGGACAAAATAAAATTAGGGAACCCCGCAGTTTATGTTTACATGCAAATAATTTTTAATAAATGTTTTTTAAATCGGGGTGACGTTATTATACTAAGGCCAAAAACATACAAAACTGGAAACTATTATAGAAATAGCAAAATAAAAACATAACAGATCGTGGTTGGTACATACAGCATGTAACGGGTATAAGTGATGATATTTTTACTCCTTAGTTTCAAACAGTCTCTCCACAAACACACCACGTAATTTACAACCTGATTTTGGCTGCACGATTGTAACTGCACTACTAAGTGGACTACACCTGCCACTATAGACTTACTGTTTTGCATGCACACGTCCAGACTTCTGACTTGCTGGCCAGGGTCTCACCTGAGTGCTTCGGTAGTTCGGTTTTTTTAATCTAAATGTTGTTGTTGTGGTCTTCAGTCCTGAGACTGGTTTGAAGCAGCTCTCCATGCTACTCTATCCTGTGCAAGCTTCTTCATCTCCCAGTACCTACTGCAACCTACATCCTTCTTAATCTGCTTAGTGTATTGATCTCTTGGTCTCGCTCTACGATTTTTACCCTCCACGCTGCCCTCCAATGCTAAATTTGTGATCCCTTGATGCCTCAGAACATGTCCTACCAATCGATCCCTTCTTCTAGTCAAGTTGTGCCACAAACTTCTCTTCTCCCCAATCCTATTCAATACATCCTCATTAGTTACGTGATCTACCCACCTTATCTTCAGCATTCTTCTGTAGCACCACATTTCGAAAACTTCTATTCTCTTCTTGTCCAAACTGGTTATCGTCCATGTTTCACTTCCATACATGGCTGCACTCCATACAAATACTTTCAGAAACGACTTCCTGACACTTAAATCTATACTCGATGTTAACAAATTTCTCTTCTTCAGAAACGATTTCCTTGCCATTGCCAGTCTACATTTTATATCCTCTCTACTTCGACTATCATCAGTTATTTTATTCCCTAAATAGCAAAACTCCTTTACTACTTTAAGTGTCTCATTTCCTAATCTAATCCCCTCAGCATCACCCGATTTAATTTGACTACATTCCATTATCCTCGATTTGCTTTTGTTGATGTTCATCATATATTCTCCTTTCAAGATACTGTCCATTCCGTTCAACTGCTCTTCCTAGTCCTTTGCTGTCTCTGACAGAATTACAATGTCATCGGCGAACCTCAAAGTTTTTATTTCTTCTCCATGAATTTTAATACCTACTCCGAATTTTTCTTTTGTTTCCTTTACTGCTTGCTCAATATACAGATTGAATAACATCGGGGTGAGGCTACAACCCTGTCTCACTCCTTTCCCAACCACTGTTTCCCTTTCATGTCCCTCGACTCTTATAACTGCCATCTGGTTTCTGTACAAATTGTAAATAGCCTTTCGCTCCCTGTATTTTACCCCTGCCACCTTCAGAATTTGAAAGAGAGTATTCCAGTTAACGTTGTCAAAAGCTTTCTCTAAGTCTACAAATGCTAGAAACGTAGGTTTGCCTTTTCTTAATCTTTCTTCTAAGATAAGTCGTAAGGTTAGTATTGCCTCACGTGTTCCAACATTTCTACGGAATCCAAACTGATCTTCCCCGAGGTCCACTTCTACCAGTTTTTCTACTCGTCTGTAAAGAATTCGCGTTAGTATTTTGCAGCTGTGACTTATTAAACTGATAGTTCGGTAATTTTCACATCTGTCAACACCTGCTTTCTTTGGGATTGGAATTATTATATTCTTCTTGCAGTCTGTGGGTATTTCGCCTGTCTCATACATCTTGCTCACCAGATGGTAGAGTTTTGTCATGACTGGCTCTCCCAAGGCCATCAGTAGTTCTAATGGAATGTTGTCTATTCCCGGGGCCTTGTTTCGACTCAGGTCTTTCAGTGTTCTGTCAAACTCTTCACGCAATATCTTATCTCCCATTTCATCTTCATCTACATCCTCTTCCATTTCCATAATATTGTCCTCAAGTACATCGCCCTTGTATAGACCCTCTATATACTCCTTCCACCTTTCTGCCTTCCCTTCTTTGCTTAGAACTGGGTTGCCATCTGAGCTCTTGATATTCATACAAGTGGTTCTCTTCTCTCCAAATGTCTCTTTAATTTTCCTGTAGGCAGTATCTATCTTACCCCTAGTGAGACAAGCCTCTACATCCTTACATTTGTTCTCTAGCCATCTCTGCTTAGCCATTTTGCACTTCCTGTCGATCTCATTTTTGAGACGTTTGTATTCCTTTTTGCCTGCTTCATTTACTGCATTTTTATATTTTCTCCTTTCATCAATTAAATTCAATATTTCTTCTGTTACCCAAGGATTTCTATTAGCCCTCGTCTTTTTACCTACTTGATCCTCTGCTGCCTTCACTACTTCATCCCTCAGAGCTACCCATTCTTCTTCTACTGTATTTCTTTCTCCCATTCCTGTCAATTGTTCCCTTATGCTCTCCCTGAAACTCTGTACAACCTCTGGTTCTTTCAGTTTATCCAGGGCCCATCTCCTTAAATTCCCGTATTTTTGCAGTTTCTTCAGTTTCAATCTGCAGTTCATAACCAATAGATTGTGGTCAGAATCCACATCTGCCCCTGGAAATGTCTTACAATTTAAAACCTGGTTCCTAAATCTCTGTCTTACCATTATGTAATCTATCTGATACCTTTTAGTATCTCAAGGATTCTTCCAGGTATACAACCTTCTTTCATGATTCTTGAACCAAGTGTTAGCTATGATTAAGTTATGCTCTGTGCAAAATTCTACAAGACGGGTTCCTCTTTCATTTCTTCCCCTCAATCCATATTCACCTACTATGTGTCCTTCTCTCCCTTTTCCTACTGACGAATTCCAGTCACCCATGACTATTAAATTTTCGTCTCCTTCACTACCTGAATAATTTCTTTTATCTCGTCATACATTTCATCAATTTCTTCATCATCTGCAGAGCTAGTTGGCATATAAACTTGTACTACTGTAGTAGGCATGGGCTTTGTGTCTATCTTGGCCACAATAATGCGTTCACTATGTTGTTTGTAGTAGCTAACCCGCACTCCTATTTTTTTATTCATTATTAAACCTACTCCTGCATTACCCCTATTTGATTTTGTATTTATAACCCTGTAATCACCAGACCAAAAGTCTTCTTCCTCCTGCCACCGAATTTCACTAATTTCCACTATATCTAAATTTAACCTATCCATTTCCCTTTTTAAATTTTCTAACCTACCTGCCCGATTAAGGGATCTGACATTCCACGCTCCGATCCGTAGAATGCCAGTTTTCTTTCTCCTGATAACGACGTTCTCTTGAGTAATCCCTGCCTGGAGATCCGAATGGGGGACTATTTTACCTCCGGAATATTTTACCCAAGAGGACGCCATCATCATTTAATCATACAGTAAAGCTCCATGTATTAATCTATTTTATTAGATACAGCTATTGCATTTCCGTCAGGGCCTACAGTAGAGACTCGTAGCGCGAGTCGACAGTCGTCTGTTCGTTGATTTTGAAAGCTAGTGACCGCTTGTTCTCGTTAGTCAGCCAGTCAGACAGCAGCAACTGGGCGAGACAGAAGCAGCAACAGGGAAGTGAGCGATTTTGTGACTTTTACGAGTTTCTAACCAGGAGCGAATTGTATAAATTTATCTTTAGTTCCTTGAGATTCTGCATGTTAATTTGATACCTACTAGACATAGTTCTCGCCCTTTCATTTGTGTCGGAGAGTAAACCGATTTTGTGACATATTTCAAGTTCCTAATCAGGGACGAACTATTTAGTCTTACCTGAGTGCTTCGGTCCTTCGATTTTTGAATCTCTGCGTACTAATCTAATTTATTAGACCCAGTTCTCAAGTTTGGGTCAGGGCTACAGTAGAGTTCTGCAGTATGTGTCGATAGTCCGTTTGTCTGAGTAATACTGTTTTCCATGGTCTAAGTATGGATAGGGACTGTGATTGTTGTGTGCAGATGCAAGCCGAGTTGTTTAGACTTTACTCTCAGCTCCAGGCTGTGATGGCTTCGGTTATATGGCTTGAAGCAGCAGTCGATGGGCACAACAGTTGTGGGCTGGCAATGGGGATCCAATGGACATCCCGCACTTCCGAGTCCTCCGTGTTTCTCACCACTGGCCAGCCTACTTACTGCTCACACTGTGGTTGACCCTTCACCTGTGGTCGATTTGGTGGTCGTCTCAGGGCGTGGCAGGTGGCGAAAGACTTGCCAGGGGGCCACATGTAAGGCCTACCCCATTAGTCTGACGAACTGTGCTGTCTGTGACTGACTCGTCGCTCAGCAAGATGCCATCGCCTGTCCTGTTTCAGAGGAAAGCTCTCAGCCTACAAGATCTGGAGGGTGGGATTGTTGGTAAGTGGAAGTTCCAACGTTAGGCGCGTTATGGGGCGCCTTGGGGACATGGCTGCCAAGAAGGGGAAGAAAACCAATGTGCACTCCGTGTGCATACCGGGTGGAGTCACTCCAGATGTGGAACGGATCCTGCCGGATGTCATGAAGAGCACAGGGCGCAACCAACTGCAGGTTGTGCCTCACGTCGGCACTAATTAGAGGTGCGTTGCTTTGGATCGGAAGAGATGCTCTCTGTTTTCGAGCAGCTAACAGAAGGGAGATGAAAGCAGAGCTAACCTTTTGTAGCAGCTGGCCGCTGTGGCCGAGCGGTTTTAGGCTCTTCAGTCCGGAACCGCGTGGCTGCTACAGTCGCAGGTTCAAATCCGGTCTCAGGCATGGATGTGTGTGATGTCCTTAGGTTAGTTAGGTACAAGTCATTCTAGGGGACTGATGACATCAGATATTAAGTCCCTTAGTGATTAGAGCCATTTGAACCATTTGTAGCATTGTCGACAGGGCCGATTGCGGACCTCTGGCACAGAGCCGAGTGGAGGGTCTGAATCAGAGGTTCAGATGGTTCTGTGACCGTGTAGGCTGCAGATTTCTCGACTTGCGCCGTAAGGTGGCTGGGTTTCAGGTTCCACTGAATACGTCAGGAGTCCACCACACGCAGGAGGCTCCTGCACGGGTTGCATGTGCTGTGTGGTGTGGAATGGGCGGTTTTTTTGTGTTAGGGGGCCTCGGAAAAACGCAAAAAGGCATCAGTCTCAAAGGGTGCAGGCCGAACATAGGAAGAACGTAGATACAGGAACCATCGTCATAACAGTTGTAAATTGTCGTAGTTGTGTTGGGATAGTGCCAGAGCTCCAAGCGCTGATAGAAAGCACTGATGTTCAAAGCGTTATAGGCACTGAAATCTGGCTAAAGCTGGAGATAAGTTCAGCTGAAATTTTTACGCAGAACAGAACGGTTTTCCGAAAGGGTATGCTAAACAGTGTTGGCGGTAGCGTGTTTGTTGCTGTTAGAAGTAGTTTTTGTCGCGAAATTGAATTTCATAGTACCTGTGTATTATTATGGGGAGAGATCATACTTGGCGACAGGAATAAAATAATAATTGGGTCCATTTATTGACCTTTCAATTAAGATGATAAAGTTGCTGTAAGGTTCAAAGGAAACTTGAGTTTAATTTCAAACAAGTATCCGACTTGATACGATTGTAGTTGATGGTGACTTTAATTTACCCTCGATATGTTGGAGGAAATACGTGTTTAATTCCGGAGGGATGCATAGAATACCATGCGAATTTGTGCTAAACTCATTCTCTGAAAATTATTTCGAGCAGTTAGTTCATGTGCCCAAGTGAATAGTAGACGGTTGTGAAAACACACTTGACCTCTTAGCGACAAATAATCCTGTGCTAATAACAAGCATCAAAACGGATACAGCGATTAGTGAACATAGGGATGTCTTATCGAGATTGACTACTGTAACCCGCAAACCCTCCAAAAATAAAAAAAAGCAGATAAAAATTCACTTGACGCCTTCCTGAGGGTCAATCTCCAAATTAATAATGTAAATGTAGATCACATGTGGCTTGAATTCAAAGAAATAGTATCGACAGCAATTGCGAGATTTATACCAAATAAATTAACAAACGAAGGAGCTGTTCCTTCTTGGTACACAAAACGGGTCAGAGAACTGTTGCAGAAACAACCAAAAAAACATGCCAAATTTAAACGACGCAAAACCTCCAAGATTGGCGATCTTTTACAGAAGCTCGAAATGTATTGTGTGTTTGATTGCGCGATGCTTATATCGGTTTCCATAACGGTTCTTCGTCTCGAAACCTGGCAGAAAATCCAAAAGGATTCTGTTCGTATGTGAAGTGTGCTAGCGGAAAGACACAATCAATGCCTTTTCTGCGCGGTAGCAATGGAAATGTTGTTGTTGACAATGCTACCAAAGCACAGTTACCAAGCACAGACTTCTGAAATTCCTTCACCAAAGAAGACGAGGTACATATTCAAGAATTCGAATCAAGAACAGCGGCCTAGATGAGTAACGTAGAAGTAGATATCATCTGAGAAGTGGGGCAACTTAAATCGCTTAACAAAAGCAAGTCTTCCGGTCCAGACTGTACACAGCTTAGGATTCACTCGGAGTATGCTGGTACAATAGCTCCATACTTAATAATCAATAACCGTTCGTTCGACGAAAGTAACGTCGGTATGCAGCAGGATTTTCGAACATACATTGTGTTAGAACATTATGAATTACTAGAAGGAAACCGTCTATTGACACATAGTCACATAGTCAACACTGACTTAGAAAATACCGTTTTTGTGAAACACAACCAGCTCTTTAGTCACACGAAGTGTTGAGTACTATTGACAAGGGATTTCAAATTGATTCCCTACTTCTAGATTTCCAGAAGGCATTTGACATTGCATCACACAAGCGGCTTGTAGTTAAATTGAGTTATTATGGAATATCGTCTCAGTTATGTGACTGGGTTCCCGATTTCCAGTCAGAAAGGTCAAAGGACGTAGTAATCGACAGAAAGTCATCCAGTAAAAAAGAAGTGATTTCTAGCGTTCCGCAAGGTAATGTTATAGGCCCTTTGCTGTTCGGTAGTTATATAAACGATTTATTAGACGATCTGAGCAGCTGTCTTAGCTGTTTTCAGGTGAGGCTGTCGTTTAGTAGAGTCATCAGAAGATCAAAAGAAATTGCAAAACGATTTATCCTAAATAACGAAAAGTGTGAGCTCATCCACATGAGTTCTAAAAGAAATTCGTCAAACATCGGTTACGTGATAAATCAGTCAGATCTAAGGGCCGTAAATTCAACTGAATACCTAGGAATCAGAATTACGAACAACTCAAAATGTAAGGAACACACAGAAAATGTTGCGGGGAAGGCTAACGAAAGACTGCGTTTTATTGGCTGGACACTTAAGAAATGTAACAGATCTACTAAAGAGACTGCCTGCACTATGATTGTCCTTCTTCTTTCAGAATACTGCGGCGCGGTGTGGGATCCTTACCATATAGGCTTGACGGAGGACATTGAGAAAGTTCATCGAAGGGCAGCACGTTTTGTATTATCGCGAAATATGGGTTGAGTGTCACTGAAATGATACAGGATCCAGGATGGACATCATTAATACCAAGGCGTTTTCGGTGGCGGAGGAATCTTCTCAGCCGGCCGGTGTGGCCGTGCGGTTCTAGGCGATTCAGTCTGGAACCGCGTGATCGCTACGGTCGCAGGTTCGAATCCTGCCTCGGGCGTGGATGTGTGTGATGTCCTTAGGTTAGGCTTAAGTAGTTCTAAGTTCTAGGGGACTGATGACCACAGATGTTAAGTCCCATAGTGCTCAGAGCCATTTGAGCCATTTTTGAATCTTCTCACGAAATTTCCATCACCAAGTTTCACCTCCGAAAGCGAAAATATTTGGTTGACGCCGTCCTGCGTATGGACAAACGATCATCCTAATAAAATAAGGAAAATCAGAGCTCGCACGGAAAGATAGGTGTTCGCTTTTTTAGCTCGTTGTATGAGATTGGAATAATAGAGAATTATTGTGAAGGTGGTTGTATGAACCTTCTGCCAGGCACTTAAATGTGATTTGCAGACAACCCATGTAGATGCAGTGAAAAACAAAGATCGATGCCTTGTTCTTGACACATGCACTTGGAGGTACTACCCAACCTGAAATCATACAACTTGAAATAGCTATAATTATTAATTTGTAAATGACGTAAATAATGATGTAATGTTGTTCAGTACACCGTCCTCAGTCACCAATAGCGGTACCTGCTACACCCTGTCTATCAAGAGATTGCATTTGATGCATACATTACTAATTCGAAAGTTACTGATGCATTTAAAAAGATAGTTAAATTATTTAATATAAATTGAAAATTGTCTTTTAGATGAAACAAGTTACTTGAATCAAGATATTTTGAACTTTAAAATCGATTGTGATTCTCTGATATTTTTGGAATGCTTTTCAGGAAAAGTCTCGAAATGTAAGTTGAGCAGTACTCTCGTACCAGGACTGGTGGGTCTAGTTCATGGAAGCTATACACAACGGAATCTATTTCGTCACTGCGAGTAGGAAGTGGGACTGACTTCAAATAATAATGCTGGGGACAGTTTCTAACAGGGAAACCAAATGCGAAAATTTGACTTACAAAAAAGGAAGCTAATATGAAAAGAGGCAGACAATTTCAAGGAGATTTACGTTGTTGCTATCGATCAATGGATTGCAAAGAGAGCAGAGTGTTCAGCAGAATCATATTACAGTCTATCAGAAAATTATTTTTGGTATTATATATTTTAGGGGGAAAGTACCTATTTTTATTTGTAAATGTCACGTATACTTTCTTCTCCTTTCAAACGAAATCTAATCAGACAGTTATAAACTATAAGTCCGTACCAAATGAACTGAAATTCTGCGAGGAATACCAATTAAAATTCTAAAAGATTTTGAATCAGGTCTGAAGTCAAGTTTTCTTAGCAACCTCACTTTGGCGACAAGTTAGCCATGTTGCTTTGTTCTGTAAATGTAATATTTATTTCTCTGTTTGCAAAATAGACCATAATACGTAATCTTTTTGTTAGATAAATCGGTTGGGACCTAATAGCCAGTAATTATCAATCAGTGAAGATGTGGACGTACAGCGCTGGACTAGGCAAACTAGTCCGAGAGATGTTCGCAACGTGGTGCAGACGGAAACTTCTGCAATTGCAGAGCTTTACCATATAGTATATCCACATGTGCCTAAAGACTTATGGGAGCTGATCAAGACGTCATGTCTGGTTCTCACAACAAGTTTGTGGATGGTAAGTCTGCTCGTCTGAAATTAATCGCAATAGTCAATTGCCACAGTTAAAGTGACAAAACTATAATTAACTGGACTATTCGTCGGAAACTGAACTTGTTACCTCACTTAAATCATCAAGCGCTGCGGCAGTATTCAGCTCTCCACAGGTCAAACACCTGCACCAGACCTTTCTAACGTTCGCCCTTTTCCACGAGGTGCCTGGCTGTCGGCTAGCGGACAATACGTTCCCTTCCTCCTGCCCCCTCTCACACCCCTGCTCGCAGCACTACCCTCTCCCGCCCACAATATGGTCTGACCGGCGACTTCTTAACAATGAAAAAAAAAATGACATACTGCTTATGGGAAAGGTAACAGCGCCGCTTGTAGCATATAACTTTCGTCTGAAAATATCCAGTGACTGGTCAGACCCAGTTACAGCATTACAACACTGAGATGTATTCACGTGATTGTGTCTTAGAACATGGATGTTTCGGGAAGAACTGAAAATATTTCAGAATATGGCAGTGTAGAATAATTCTTACAAAACATTCCACACGACATGACTCCAAATTTTATTGTTCGTAGAGATACAGCAGGTGACAGATAAATTCCTGTTTGGCCTGTCGGTACTCTAGATACTATAGTTTACCTTTCGGTTGTCATTTCTGTTTCAACCTTCAAGTAGTGAAGCTGAGCTGCAGTTTTCATTATTTGCGTCATAAAGCAAGCCGAACGTTTTTAGAATTCCTAAGTATAACGCTATTTTGTCGAACATTGGCATGTTGAGAACCATTGCTGTTCGTCGAACAGAAGCAAACAGCACGAAAGTTTTCAACAAATTTCACGTTTAATGATCTTTTCATAAACGCTTTGATAGAGGTTATAAGAAATAAATCTATTGTTAACTTAACAAAGTTGTGAACGAAAGTTCTTATATCTATCCTAGTGCATCAAACCAATAATGGGTAGAAAACGACGCTCCATCATTACAACAAGATGAAATTTGTGACAACCATCATTTGTCAGAAATCCGAAACCGGTCATTGTTTTATCCAAATAAATAATGTTAAACAACGCTTGCGGATGAATACTGTTTAAGCAATAAAACTTACTGCTAAGCGTGCCGATATGGTTTTTGTGTTTGGGTTTTGTAATGAAAACACTACTGCTGGTAACCGAGCATAGACTAGACTATTTCCAGACTGCAGAGTATCAGGATCAAGAATGTGTACCCGATTCTTCAGTAAACCTGCTTGAGACTGATGCAGGGCATAGTCATAATTATCATCTTTCACAGCCAGCTGAGATACTCTTCGGATGCACCTAGCACAAAATCTTTTATACCACAAAATTCACAACCACAAATGTTTGTCTTTGTACTTGATAATGGTCTAGCAGTCTATTAAATTAATTTATAAAACAATAAATATCGCAAAATATTACAGAAATATCGCGTGATTTCATTCGTTATGTATAAAATATTCTATGCTGAATTAACATTTGAAGGTACTATTACAATGAAACATTCCTTTGTTGGCCTTTTCACATCATAGGTATAAACGCAACAGTGCAAGTTTCTGTCTTTCTGTATATGTTCTACTACTAATATAAAAGGAATTATTATTGTTGATTTTTCTGCTATTGTATGCTGACACATTTATTAAAGAGCTGTTAAAATATTACTATGTCTCCAAAACAATATTTATTGAAATGGTAGTGGTACGACATGGACATCCTGTTTATTATTAGAGCCCAGATATAAATATACTTTTTCCTTCACTCCTCAGCACGCGAAAAATGAATTTCAATACTCACATGTTATGTTGTCAACATTAATATATTTTACCGTTAAGTATTTTTACATATTTCTCTATGAATACATGTTTTTACATATTTTAACGATATATTACATAAAACTGCATACTGCTGCTATTTTACAGTTCATATTTTCCATCGCTCTTAGCACGCCACTCCCTTAGATTAATATCTGAACCCGACCTAGCACAAACGCCAAGGACAGGAAGTAAATTCATATACAGTATAAAAATGTGTGTGTGTGTGTTTATTACACACCTCCTCGTAAACAATTGGCACTATTTCCATCAAAGTTGGTGCACATACGTCTTACTGCCAAACAAGAATGGCTGTGAGGGGGAGAACCACCTACCTACCTTACCTCAGCAGATATGATGTCATAAATGATGTGTCGGCAGCTGGGCCAACACCTTGTAGATCGAGATGGCTGAAAATGCACGCTAGACTAACGCAGACGGGCGTGAAGTACTGGAACAGGCTACGTAATTAATGCTATGAAGAAAAGTACGTAGCTGGATTAATACTTATCTTTAATCAATCATTGTGGTACATCGCTTTTGACTATGCACAGGAGACTTTAATTACAATCACTGTAAGGCTAATGGCGCCTTGCTAGTTCGTAGCCATTAACTTAGCTGAAGGCTATTCTGTCTCTCGGCTAATGAGAGACAAAGGCTTCGTACATCTAGTCGCTAGCTAGGTCGTCCGTACAACTGGGGCGAGTACTTGTTCGTATCACGAGACCTGCCTTGTGGTGGTGCTAGGTCTGCGATCACACAGTGGCGACACGCGGGTCCGACATGTACTAAATGGACCGCAGCCGATTTTATCTACCACCTAGCAAGTGTGGTGTCTGGCAGTGACACCACAATAAACAATGAGACGTGTAAAAACTGCAGCATTGTGCATTAAGTTTAAATTCATTTTTTTTATTACTACTTCTATTTGTAGCATATTTTGCAGACACTATCCACATATGCTGATGAATGAACCTAAAAAATTTTTTATCATTGTATGACACGAACATAAGGAGTATGATGCCACAGACTCTGAGATGAATGAAAAACTGCTGCATCTCGCATGATGTTTAAATTGATGATTTCACTGGAATTAACTCTATTCACAACATATTCCGCAAACAGTATCTACATGTGCCACCGAATGTACCTATACAAATATATAACTGTATATAGTTCAAGAGATATGACGTCATAAACACTGATATGTTTGAAAAGAAATGCCGTGTAATACATGAAGTTTGATCCATTTATTCCATACCACTAAAAAATTCCTTCAGTCATGTCAAATTAATTAGATCCCCAATACTTGTCAGCGCTTTTGAAGCTTTCAACTGCTGTGGACCAAAACAATAGCCATCTATATTTCTGTAAAGAGTTGTGGCCATAGAGTTGTGGCCATAGAAATAAGTAGTTCTCGTAACATGCAAAGATCAGCACATTCCTCAAACTGGGGAACTATCAAGAATGGGGTTCCACAAGGGTCAGTCTTGGGTCCTTTGTTGTTCTTATTATATATTAATGACTTGCCATTCTATATTCATGAAGAGGCAAAGTTAGTTCTCTTTGCTGATGATACAAGTATAGTAATCACACCTGAGAAACAAGAATTAACTGATGAAATTGTCAATACTGTCTTTCAGAAAATTACTAAGTGGTTCCTTGTAAACGGACTCTCACTGAATTTTGATAAGACACAGTACATACAGTTCCGTACAGTGAATGGTATGACGCCATTAATAAATATAGACCTTAATCAGAAGCATATAGCTAAGGTAGAATATTCCAAATTTTTAGGTATGTCCACTGATGAGAGATTAAATTGGAAGAAACACATTGATGATCTGCTGAAACGTTTCAGTTCAGCTACTTATGCAATAAGGGTCATTGCAAATTTTGGTGATAAACATCTTAGTAAATTAGCTTACTACGCCTATTTTCACTCATTGCTTTCATATGACATCATATTTTGGGGTAATTCATCACTGAGGAATAAAGTATTTATTGCACAAAAGCGTGTAATCAGAATAATAGCTGGAGTCCACCCAAGATCATCCTGCAGACATTTATTTAAGGATCTAAGGATATTCACAGTAGCTTCTCAGTATATATACTCTCTTATGAAATTTGTTATTAACAACCAAACCCAATTCAAAAGTAATAGCAGTGTGCATAAGTACAATACTAGGAGAAAGGACGATCTTCACTATTCAAGATTAAATCTAACTTTGGCACAGAAAGGGGTGAATTATACTGGGACTAAAGTCTTTGGTCACTTACCAAATAGTATCAAAAGTCTGACAGATAACCAACAAGTATTTAAGAAGAAATTAAAAGAATTTCTGAATGACAACTCCTTCTACTCCATAGAGGAATTTTTAGATATAAATTAAGAAAAAAAAGAAAAAAACAAAAATATTAAAAAAATAAAAAAAATAAAAATAAAAAATAAAGAAAAACAAAAAAACACAAAAAATAAAGTTGTTATATTAACTTAAGTATGTTGTTAAATTAACCTAATTATGTCATGTATTGGAAAATTCGACTCGTTCCACACCATTACGAAATATCGTATTCATGATCCATGGAACTAGTATTAATCTAATCTAATCTAATCTAATCTAATCTAGTCGCTGCCCCTGCAGGTTTGGGGCTTAGAATAGGCCCAAAGTATTCCGCTCTATCGTAAGGAGCGACTAAAGAGTCTCACACTTTCCTGCTGACTCACGTATAGACCCCTTTCAGAGTTTGACCTACACCTCATTGACAATTATCCGAAGTGTGGGCCATTTGGGAATGGACACCTCAAGTGGTGCACTGTATCTCCAGTGTATGGTTAGACCTTTTGCACCTCATATTGTCCTAGATCTGCACCTCCACCTGCAATCCAGTTATCTGGGCAAGGACGCATTACAGGGTACATCATCTACTTCCATAGTCCCCTGCCCACTTTCGCCTAAGACAATACTGGATTTTTTAGCACCCAACGTGGTATCCAGACCGTTATGGTGGGATCGACATGTACCTATTTGGTGGTAGCCCCCTGATTACACAAGTATCCACCTGAGGCCCTCCGTCAGCAATTTCTCTGTCTTCTCGGCGAGCATGAGGGCTCAGTAATAGTCTACACAAATGGATGAATGATCGACGGTCTTTTTGGCTTCACTTACACTCACGTTGGCCGCACTGAAATGTGCTCCTTGCCATATGGCTGCAGTATTTACACTGCAGAGTTGGTTGCCATCTATTGAGCTCTTGAGCTTATCCACTCCAGCGCCGGTGACTTCTTTGTCATCTGTAGTGACTCCCACATGCTCTCGATCAGTGCTTCCCATGACATCGTTTGGTAATGACTATCCAGGAGTCTCTTTATGACCTCTGCAACAGTGGACGTTCAGTGACCTTTATTTAGACCCCAGTAAATTTGGGATACTGGGCAATGAACTTACTGACCACCTGGCATAACAGGCTACCAGTAAACCAACTCTGGAGATTGGCCTTCGGAGACCGATTTGCGATTGCTCTTCCGCTGCCAAGTTTCTGCGATCTGTGATACAGAATGGTGCACCCTCAGTACACCAAATAAACTCTGTGTTATCAAGGAGGCAACAAATGTGTGGCAGTCATCCATGCAAGCCAATCGCAGGGAATCTGTTGTCGTTTTGCAGCTCCAATTCGGCCATACGTTGCTAACAGATGGTAACTCCTCTGTCGTGAGGACTCACCTCAATGTTGCTGTTGCTCCCTTATCACTGCCATCCACATCTTGTTGGACTGCCCAATTTTAGCTGCTCTGTGGCGGACTTTTAACCTTCCCAGCACTCTAACTATGGTGTTCGGCGACAATACCTAAACAGCAGATTTAGTTTTACATTTTATTTGTGAGGGGAATTTTTATCATACCATCTAAAGGTGGACGTTTGGCCTTCTCTCCCTCCAATTTAACTGTGTCACCCTTTCTTTGCATTTTGTTTGCCTTGTTGTTGTCTTTTCCCTTCATGTGTTCATCTCACCTTGTCTTTTTTGGCTGGATATTTTGGTGTGTTGCAGAGTGTCTGGCTCATCCGCTTTTATTCTTGTGGTGAGCCAGCTCAGAACATCTGCTCTATGGTTTTAACACCTTCCCCTACTTTTGCTTGTGGTATACGTTTTCCCCTTTTTGTTCGTTTCTTTTGTTTCCACTTTTGGTGTTGTTCCCCACCCCTTTTACACCCTTTTACTTTCCCAAACTAAATTCGGGTGTTGTTCTACCCTGGACCTTGTTTGCATAAGGAAGAAGGACTGATGACCCTTAGTTTTGTCCCTTTGTAAGGAGTCCAGATTTAACAGACCTTACATGAACTTTATCCATAACAACAGTACGATACGGTATGATATCCTCAGAAAACAATAATTACATTATATCAACAAAAGGCAAATGCAGATTATCTCATACACCCAAATACTAACAAAACAAACTCTACCAATATATGGACAGTGGCATGAAACAAAAAAGTTAAAGTAAAACGCATTTTGGAGATGAACCAAGCAGGAGGCTAATGATATCACAAAACTCCCATTAGCAACAGAACGGCGAGATTCAGCGCAGAAAGGAGAAGGCCAGAACAATACATTGTTCCTCTTAGCAGGACTAAGGGTAAGTGGCTGCACATCATTAACAGGGCTAGGCGGCGACCCAGAAGGAAAAGTAAACTCTTTATTCACTTCTAGTAAGACAGTGATTGGCTGAAGCCATACTTGGTGACACAGATGCAACACACTTGGGAGATCCCAATTATATAAAAGCATTTTCAGACCTAAAATTAAGTCTCTCTCTGTCTCTCTCTCTCTCATCTTGCGGTGGACCACATAGCTGTGTGGAAACAAGCAAAGGCATTGAGAGTTTGCTTTCTGCAAAGTGAGGCCGAGACGCTTCGTGTATTATGGTGACAGATAGGAAAGCAGTAGTTAAATATTCCTGTGCGAATTTTTGCAGGCAAGGAAATTGTGCACATCACTCCAACTCATAGCGAGTGTGAAAAAGCCATTATTTCAACTAGTTAAATATTAACGTTATTTGGAATGCAGGAAAGTTGCGACTGAGTGAATTCAGTCAAGACCAGAGTAGAGAATTAGCGTTTCATATCCAGCACAAACAAAATGCCGTTATAGATGCCACTTGGTAAAGTACCATTGAGCATTAGGTCACTGTAAATGTTCAGTCTAGATTGTATCATTCCGACTTGTGTATGCTTTGACAATTGAATATGAAAAGCTAGGATACTAGCCCACCCTCACATTTACAGGAGAGTTTTTCATTGGTTCAAACAGTAAATTTATTCTCCACCAACTTGGTGTATTGACGAGCTACAACAATCTTGATGTAAATGAGCTGATGAGGATTTTTAATATTCATTCTTTCTTGTGATAAAGAATTTTCATGTGTAAAGATAACGGTTTTGATAACTGTCATTTCAATATGTCCAAGAATTAAATATTTTGTTACTGATTATCAAAAGTAATTTAACATAATTGTTGTTTATCACTTGACCCCTGAAAGCAACAGTTGAAAATTATATGTACATTAAAAAAAAGGAATAGCTGCTTCGTCTTTATAGAATAGACCCCAAACTTTCACTTTTATTAATTCATGCATTATAAATACCTGGCAGCAGCATTTCTAATGAATTTTGTTACGATCCGCATCTGATATTGGTTGCCTTACGGGGCCAGGGTCATATTTATTTAGAATGTCTGTTTGAGACCCTGGGCTTGAGGAGACAGTTCAGAGGTTTCGTCCACTTGCACGCTAAGTGGTAAGCTAAGTTTGCACTCATTACTACACTCACTGTGCAGATACAATGGTTGGACGTACAACACCTTTATACTCTTTAATGCGATTCTGTCTCTTTTAATTATTCAGGAGTTGACCATCTGGTTTTGAACTTTCTTTGCTTTGTGCGCTTGATTTGATTGGGAAACCGTTGAGATTGAACTTAACATATACATCGATGGACATGAGAAATGAAAGGTTGCAATAAATTTTTCATCTGTGATTATTACTTTACATATGAAATATTCTGTTGCAGATTAATAAAAATCAATTTCTTTGAATATTCCAAAACAATTATTCACGTTTTACTTTCATTCAAGTACTAAAGCGGTTTGTGCAAGAATGAAAATATTATTGTCCATCGAACATTTTCATGTTGCAGTGGATTTTTGTTTAACTGGATACACCCCGCCTAGCTTTGGAGCATAAGACTATCTTTACCATATGAAAACGTTTTCTTTTTTATGTTGCTAAGCTCTCATGAAAATTATCTAGTTTTAAATACACTTTACGTGATGTTCAGAATTTATCACTTTTTGAATGAAAATTTACAAAAGTGGCAGCTTGTATCCACCTGTGAATGCACAAGATAAAATCTACTATCTCCTTTTATTCTGCGTCTGGAATGCTGTGAAAAGAAACACCTTATTATTTTAGTTCATCTCTACCTGCACCCTTTTTAGAATGTGGTCATTATTGCGATCGTGCATTTAAATCTGCCGCTGCTGCAGACTGCTCGCTCGCGGCACAGCTCCGCACCGCCAGCGATGTCCAATAAAATGCTGAAATTTCTTAAATAAAATGGGTCATGTCCGGTGCGAACTTTGCAGTAATTGTGACAAACAGATTTTACTAAATAAATATATTTTAACAGAAACAATTAAAATCTTTACACACCTTTTACAAACCCAGATACAAATGGTGTTGATCATCGACTTATGACAAATAAAAACTACGTAAGAGCCTAATGCAACGTCACAGGTTCCTCTCCAATTCAGTACGTGCAGAAGACAAGCGATTCTGTTACAATATATTGCCTGTTTATATCTTAACCAATTCTTGGACAGTCTTTGTCATATCTCATTACATATCGTTTCGTCTGTGGCGGTTTTCACATCCTCTGCCACAGATAGTATTTCACAGTCTTTGAATAATCATTTATAATATAAAAATTCATAATTATCCTTTTCCTCACAAAATTGTGTCCTTTTGAAATTCAGTTAACAGAAATACATATAAATTATTTGTTACAGTGAGCATTATACATCGAAATGTTCTTTTGACTTTCACTCTGGATGTGTGCTGCCAGAGAACGTTACAACTCCAAACCAACCAACCAATCGCAGACTCGCTTACAAAATCGTGTTATGGACACCGTGCAGAAACTGTCCAGTATCTTCTCACATCGAGTCTACTTCAGGAGGGCACGTAAGGGATAGTTTCTAACAGAACATTAGCAAAAATAAAACTCAGGCAATGCCGGTTTTCTCAGGTAGTTATGAAAATCACATTCTAGAGAAATAAATCGTCGTTAACACAACTCTGAATTCCATTTTGAAATGTTACTGACGCAGATGCGTGGGACACTATCTACCAAAATTAATTTTTGTGGTTGCTGTCAAGGTATTGCGTCGTACCATTACCAAATAACCGATTAAGGCTACAGTCTTCCACAACATGCACACATGTGGTACATGAGGTGTGAAGCGAGACCTTATTGGACGGCAGAGTGGAGCTTTTGTTTATTGATGAAAGATACTTCTGCCTCGGTGCCAGTGACAGTCGCGTGTTGGTTAGGAGATTTCGTATGACAGCAGCAGCATTCTCGCGGTTATCTCATGCACTCTGACTGTAGATTTCAACGTCAGTGTGGTGATTCGACCTGTTGTGCAGCCATTCATGAAAAGCGTTCCAGGTGGTCTTTTCAACAGGATAAGGCTCGCCGACATATTGCTTTCGTATCCAACATGCTCTACAGAGTGTCGACATATTGCCTTGGCCTGCTCGATCACCCGATCTGTCTCCAATCGCGCACATGTAGGACATCATCAGCCGGTAACTCCATAGTCATTCACTCCATAGTCATTCACAACCACCATTAACCATCCCTGTATTGGCTGACAAAGTGCAACTTGTATGGAACTCCCTGTCACAAACTGACGTCCGATACCGGTACAGTACAATGCATGCACGTTTGCATGCTTGCATTCAACATTCTGGCGTTTACACCGGTTATTAATGTGCTAGTATTTCACATTTCCAATGGCTTATCTCGATCTTACATTACCCTGTGAAGTTGCAATGTTAATCTCTTAAATATATTACCTAGACAAATGCATTCCCGAAGTTTCATTACTCTACGTTAATAATAATAATAATAATAATTATTATTATTATTATTATTATTGCTGTTGTTATTATTATTATTTACTGCTTCTGCTTCTAAGAGGGCAACGGAAACTGAACAAAAGACTGGATTAAAGAAGAAAAGAAATAGTGGTTCAGTATTCGTCATTATATGAGTAGACACATGAAATTAAAAGACAAGTGAATTTCATCCATCTTAAATCTGGTGGAGTCCGACATATTGGACATGTAGTAAGATAGTAAGTTAGTGATATGGAGTTAGTGACATCGAGTATACCATGTACAAAAAGGAGACGCACAAAGTTAGTAAACTTTCAAAACGAATCCAAAAACTAAAGTTTGCAGGACGTGTGACCAAACTTTATAAATTAGAAAAAAAAGAACTAAGAGAGATCTCAGTATAATGAGAAGGGATTCAAGTTTGCGGACAAGAACAATTTTTGGGAGAGGCAGGGAACATAAAACAGATCTCCGCACCAGATCAGAGAAAGGGAATATCCTTGTATTAGTGAAAAAAGATAACTTAAAATGTTACAATATTAAATAAACACGGTGATCACTGTTATTGCCATTAGCCCTCGGGCTTCACGGGAATTTGCTCACTTTAAGGCTGTACATGCAGCCCGAATAGTTTTATCTCTGGTTTGGTAGTTAAGGTCACGCATTTAAGAATGTGAGAGCCAACCTATGTAACATTAGGCTAATTTAAATAGCTCATAATTCACGATAGACAATGGTTTTATTCGATTATTGTGCAAGGAAGTGCTGTATGTGAATGGGGTGTGGGATGAATTTCACTTATGGAAAGTCGAAATACAATTATGGGTAAAATGAATATTTATTGACTTCGGTATATTAATTAAAACAGTTGTGAATATAATAAAATGTGATAGTTGCCGGTGCCTGGTATATATTAAGTTCCATACTTGACAGATCTTAACCCCTTAGTTCTGAGTCCGCTACTAAATTAGTGATTTTTGGAACGGGAATAATCAAAGGATGGGTTAACCATACACGCACGTAACACGCACATGCAGTTGATGAGGTTTATACAGAAGAGAAAAGAAAATGACAAAGCCTCTCCACCATCACCACTCATGGGTAGCAAAGAGATCTGCTATCTCGATTCTGGCACGTGGGGTGAATATGCAAGGTTACAGTTGAACTACACGAGACGGAGTTAAAAAAATGTGCTAAAAACCACATTTAACTTAAATTCACAGTGTAAGAAGAAGATTACGGAAGCTAGAGCACAAAAGGCAGAGTACAAGCACGTAGCAGTAATGAAACGAAATTAAATACCGAAAAAATAGGAATTTCAAGATAAACGGATTAGAACTGGAATTAATCTGCCACAAAGGTAACAAGATGGGACAGTCAAGTCTCTTAAACATGAACACTAACACGTGATAGAAATGCACAAAGCAAGTACTGAACAATAGAAGATACGGATTAAAACTGATTGAAAAACCAGCGTAAAAATCACAATGGTATCGTAATGCACACATACTTGCGGTTAGATAAATGAGAAGCTGAATCGTTACCCATTCAACACACCTTCCAGTGTTTAAGTGACGAGTTGAGTCGAACAATAGCCTGCGAAATCACCCAAATTTCAAAATATGCACTACTCGACATATTAAAATAAAATTCGTCACACGAATTAATAGACTAAAAAGCTGTAGAAAAAAAGCGTTAGGTCTGCAGTGAGACTGAAAACTTAGACAAATTCAGACATTAACAAAACTGTCGAGGAGAAGCTCTTACTAGCAACAGGCCTTACCATGCTCCCAACGGGCAGTGACGAGCTCCCCTAACGAACCTGGGGTTTAGCCCTCCAACGGAAGTGACCAGAGAGCAGGCCTACTGTATTGTGCCAGCCTACACAAAAGGTTCGGCCAAGACAAACGGAAACCTCTTTGCTACCCACGAAGCATCTACCAAGGTTGGCAGTGCTATTACATTAGCAGACTATTTTATTCCCACGGCTATGCACACAGGATTCTTAGCTGTGCACACACGTTCATTCGTTTTATTATTCCAGGAGAGAAAAAAGCGGACAAGTACAATTTAACACGGCACTGAGGCATTGTAAAGGTAAGTGTGGCACTCAGAGAAGTAGGGAACTTAATGAGCTTTGCACAAGTAAATCTGAATTAGACAATTAGCAGACAAGGTTAGTACAAAATTTGAAAAATATGTAAGCTGTGGCTGATATGAACGCACTCAGGTGTTCACGCTTTTTACCCCGGGGAAATATGCTAATTTCAACATAAACGTAGGTATCAGGGATACTGAAATGAAGTTACTTTAAATAAAATGAAAAGCTCACATAGAGACCGTTCACACTACGTAAACGAAGAGCGTGATTTCCTAAACTCAGCAAACTTCCAACAGATACAGAAAGACCCCACACAGTCTTATAAATGTAAGGTGAAACATGTTACTAAAGTGTGTAAAAACGTAATATCTGACTCTGATACCTTCTATCAGGCCAACATGAATCCCATAGCTCCGAGACTGAAGACGGCGTCTACGCTCTACGAAGGTAACATCCCAGTTCGTCCTGTAGTGCCTTCAATGTCAGTCCCATGTCAAAATTAGCCAGAAAGTTAAAAGCCTTGATCAAAATTGACACCAAGTGGTGTTATTCCGAATTCCACTGTCGGCTTAGGGAACAAGTTAAAATATGCCCAAATCCCCTCATCTCCCCCACTTCTAGTTTCATTTTTTGTGAGTGGCTTAATTGCTTATATATTCGTTCAAGAGTAAGTTGTCTCACAAACTTATTTGATAAATCTGCAGTTAACGCAGTAGCTGACGGCATAACACACACAAGTCTAACTCAAAATTGTTATCTATATAATGTAAGATAGGCATGTGGTTTAGCTATGGGGTCCCTCTCAGCACAGTATTAGCAGAAACCTTCATGAACAGTTCTGAAAAACAATTCTTGGAAAGTAATTCACTATCGTCTGAAGTCGGTTTCTGGTGTAATTGTTTTATTACGTGTTGTGCTTAAGGATGGGTACAATCAGGCAGCTTAGAACATTTGAATTCGACGCATTTAAATTCTCAATGGGGTTTGGATGTAACTTCATAAATTATTTAAACCTAATAACAGACATCAGAGACACCATTCACAGTTTTAAGACATTCAGCAAGTCCACTGCCATTATATGACTAGCTACTTCTCAACACCCAGTGACCTATGCACATGCTGCCCTCCGTTAAGTGGTACTTCACCCCTCGTCCATCCCTATGAGTGATCACAGTTCCAAGGAGAATTAAACATAGTTTAAAAAATGCTATCAAGCAGCGGCTACTCTCCTTCCTTGCTGGCATTCGCTCTGCGCAAATAACAAACCCAGCAGGTCTCCACAATTACTTACCCTGATCGAGACACACCACCTCAAGATATCGGTAAGTGATGCATAGTTCCATACGATACTTAGAAAAAGTCTCTCAGAAAGAGACCACAAAGCTCAAATCTAGGAGATTTAAAACATAATTTTATGTGCGCTACAAAACTGAACACGTTTTCCGTAATGCACAGGACAGAGCATTAGCTCTGAAAAAGAGTAGAATACACAAAACTTCTTGTAATTGTGCCTACTTCTACGTAAGTCAATCTGGAAGAATAATATCCTGGAACTTCAAGGAGTACTACGAGAGACTTTAGAGAAACAGACTATAAATTTACAGGCCACCTGTTTAATAAAGGCCACAATTACAAAGCGTAACATGAAGTCATGAACGATTTTCTCGAAGGGAGGAAGATGAACCATCTTAAAATAATAGTAACTGGTAAAATTACAGACATTTATTCGAACTTGGTACCGAATGAAAGGGCATTAGTTCCCTAACCTGGCACTTCTAACGGCTGATACTTGAAATAAATGCATCGAGAATACTTTGTAAATCATCCCTCCTACTAGCAAGCTACATACTTTATTGTATTCCAGTTACTGTAACCCCACTTTCCCTACGCTTTAATTTGTATAATTACAGTTGTCTCACTTGCCAGTTAAGTGTCATCATGTATCTAGCTTGTAATATTATAACTGTTTAAGAAAATGTTACCTTCTTTTGTCATGTTCTCGGCACGTGTGACGAAAGATAATTGCATTACACTCAGTCTATTCCCTCTTCCTTGAAAAATAGTAGTTATATGACATATAGTTCATTAATTCAGTGTGTCACATATTTTATCCATGGAAACAGTTCGTTTCACTTGAGTCATTTGTGGACCGTTAATAGTTATCACCTCTGACAGCCAAATGAGAGATTCTTTGGACACGCCTAGTTGGAAATCTTTTGTCTCACAAAACTGACCATCACATGTTACCTTCTTTTGTCATGTCCTCGGCACGTGTGACGAAAGATAATTGCATTACACTCAGTCTATTCCCTCTTCCTTGAAAAATAGTAGTTATTTGACATATAGTTCATTAATTCAATGTGTCACATATTTTATCCATCGAAACAGTTCGTTTCACTTGAGTCATTTGTGGACCGTTAATAGTTATCACCTCTGACAGCCAAATGAGAGATTCTTTGGACACGCCTAGTTGGAAATCTTTTGTCTCACAAAACTGACCATCACAAATATATATCTTTGTAAATGGTGATGATCTTACAGTCGAAAGCCGTTTAAATAATGAATATTGTAGAATAATGTTCTTGTAGTGTTTGCTACATTGATTCGCAAACACTTATTACGCTTTGAGCCGTGCGTGGCTCTTCCTCGTCCCATCTCTTATTTAACACCCTGTCTTTGCCGTACTGACACCTTGTTAGTTTCAATTACTTGTATCAGTGAGTTGCTGCTATGCCTGCCCGTGAGCGGCAGCAGCAGCACATATCGATATAAACCCTGCTGTATTATCTTTGCTGGAGTGCTATTACTTCCCGGTCGTCGTGTGTCGACCAGTCAGTTGGAACGCGCCAGCAGTTAGTTCGGACCTGGCAGTGTTTGAGTTGGCACGCGGCACAAGTTCAGTCGGGGCGCGGCAGCAGTGAGGTCCGGACCGCCTTCACTCGCCCGATGGTTGCCGACACTCATGATTGGAGTGGGCCGACTCTGGTTGGTCGTCGGTCGGTCGTCTTGCCAGTATTTGGCCGGCGATCTCTTATGGGTTGGCTGTGTGTGCCGACTCGTCATTTGTCCTTGTTACTGTACGGTCACTGCAGTTAGCATTGTCTGGTTCTTCGTGCAAGTGTTCGCGAAATTGTGTTTAGTTTGTGTGATTTTAATTGACAAGTTATTTTAAATGTTGGAGGCATACTGGCTCTGAGGAGTCGGTCGGTTGGCGTGGAGCAGCGAGGAATTCTCGGCGGTCTCCACGCGGTGTCCGAGAGTATGACGCTGTTCCCTCTGCTACGAAGTCAGTGGCTCACCGACCCTGGATACGAAAGTTGAGTTTTGATTTAAGCTACCAGCAAATCAAGACTGTTCACATTGTGCCGTTTGGAGATCGTTGTCAGCTGTTGGGATATTCCCATGAGCAACAACGTAGTTTTCGAGTTGGAAAATTCTAGCCACTCTCTTGTGGAGTTTCGCTGCATTTGGTTAGTTCAGTTGAAGTGCACCAGCAGAATCTTCTGCCTTGTGGCCGTTAACGTTCCGGTTACCTGCCCTGCGCGTTGTAAATTTTAGTGAGTGTAGTTTCCTCATCGTGCTGTCCAGCACGGTCTGTAATTTGACAGCTCCGTGTATGACTGGCTGTGGGCGCCAATATTTTCTACGTAGTTCCGTTGAACTCCCTGTAACGTGCTGGTCTGATGGAGCGGAAGTTATCTTGTCTGTGGGTCCGTTGACTGTCGGTCGGTTGGGTTGTTATCGGATCGTGAATGGTCGGCCCGTCTGCCTGTCTCACCTAATTACTACAGACCGACTCTCGAACATCTGCGCGCCCTTGTGTGTATTGCCTTATTTTTCTAAATTATTGTTTTGGTACTTGTATGACTTGTAGCCGGTTTTGTGTTTTAAATTAAAGTTGTTTTACTCTTAAGGACTTAAGTCTAGTTTAAAGTACTGTTTCACGTAAGCCCATTGGCATTTTAAAATTTTTTTGAATTTTAAGTCTTCGCCCTTCAGCCAATTTGAATTTAACTTGTTTACTTCAACCTATTGAATATTTAAGTCTTTTTCCTTCAGCCGGTTTGAGTTTGTTGTTTGTTCTTAAGGCCTTCAGCCTAAAAGAACTGTTTCACATAAGAACTTTGGTATTAAAAAAAATGTTTTGGAGATTTAAGTGTTCGGCCTTCAGCCGACTTGAATTTAACTTTTTCACTTCAACCCAACTAAAGAATTGTTTTAAGATACAGCTTGCCTTTTAAATTTCTGTTTTAAGTTATTGCCCTCAGCCGTTTTAAATTAAAGTGGCTTTCAGCTGGTAATTAGGTCCCAAAGATTAAAGCTGTGTGTTTAAAAAATTTTTTTGGGCTCTTGTAATGTTTGATCAAATAACAAAGTTGTAGCTTCGAGTGTAACTGACAGCCCCTTATTTTGGCCCCTTTCCGCAATTATTCTATCCGTCCTGTCCTGCGGGATAAGCAGGGCGTCTCACACTTCTTACATCCTTTGACTAACCGCTGTCTATATACACCACATGAGCAAATGTATCAGAACACCCCTATGTTATCCTGAATTGACCACTAGATGTCACGATAGTACAGAAGGTCTAACATTCTGCGTGGTGTCTGTCTGTTCTATATCGTGTCTCCCTACAACTTTCGCGCAACAACGCTCTGAGCGTGTTTTTTAGGGAATTGACTAGTTTGAACTGGGACCTGTTGCTGGTAAGGAGACGCCAGACCACACATGACATGTAGAGTTCAGAAGAGTTCAGTGAGACTAGCGATGATGTAATCAAAAACTTAATGATTTCAGCGTCAGCTCCACAGCACTCTCTGTAAAAGAATCTTAATACTAACTAAATTTAGTGGAAGGGGTTCAAGGCTTTCCTATTTTTAGTTAGGTGATAAGATAACGTCGAAAAAGCAGTTACGTTTACCATTGGAATTTTTATTCTACTCACAAAACATTGTTTATAAATTGCACTATCGAGAATGGAAAATATTATAATACAGAATGATAAAAACCAACTACATTCAACAAAAGTGTGAAAGAGTATTCCCTGAATGGGTTTCCAAGTTCTACAATGAATCGAAGGATGACCCATGCCATATCACACCTATAATCTAGATTTAAGTCAAGTTTCATAAAAGAGAAAACTATCAAAATGGTTTATAGTGACCCTCAATTATCTTTAATTACTTATCTAACTTGTCGTAAATTACTGTGGCTGACGTGGCTTCTCAATAATTATATAACAGAAAAATCATCGCATTTCATATTTTTACTTCAAGTAGCAAAATTGAACACCATGAGATTTAATTGACGATCGACACCAGTATTACGTAAAAAGAGGATGTAACAGATGAGACTTATGCAGGTCTGAGTGAAGCCTTATGCGCTCAAAAATGCGGCATCGCATGCGTTCATTACCTTGGCGGTGTTTAGGCAGCGTCAGTGGGCGGCGGGCGGCACAGCTTCACGCACCTCGCCGTCTCGGAAGCAACTCTCTCCTAACCTCTCCTTACTACAATTTACCGAAGTTGGTTTAAAAAAGCTATCTGGCTGTGTTTTCAACTGACCAATCAGGGTCTCAGTGTTAACCTTAAGCTCCGCCTAAAAAAATTCTGTCCATCCAATGAGAAACGTTATACTTTTCATGGTGGGGCAATGTTTTTTATGTTTGCAACGTAACAGAGACACGAAAAAGTCTCACGCTAGAACTTGCAGCTGGTGTGGCCATTTTAGTGTTATAGTAAGATCTATACTGTTCTTCTGGAGGGCTCTATCTTTTAACATTGGCTGGGGGGTGGTTCTGGCGGTCAGCTGGCGACGTGGGTGTCCGTCCCTTATCGTAGGGCCTCCTAGCCTACACGACTCTGCTCTCGGCTTCTGTTCTCGTTTCTCCCCTCAGAACTGCGTCTGTTTCACGGTGGGAAGGTATGACATGCATTTAGGCGTTGTTGTGTTAGTCTGTGGTATTCCATTTGCTCACTCGTTGATCGTATTACTTTGGTTAATTTAATGTCAGGATTTATTTGGAGCTATGTGGCATACTGCCGGATTTGCTAACATGTCAGGGTTTTCATGGAAGGTGTTGGATTTGCCTGACACCTTACAAAGGAACCGGTGAATATTATGTTGCCAGTAGGTAATCAGTAACAGCAAAGTGGAGAGCTCAGTGACTTGGATGTCAGCTGAGTAACAAATGCATCAGGGACATTTCAACCCTTCCAAAACTACCAAAACTGACTGCTAGTTATTTAACTGTCAACCGGAAACTCGAAGGAAGAACCACAGCTAAACCAAGAGTAGGTAGACCTCATGTACTGACAGAAGGGGCCCGACGAGGAGTTGTTAAAAGTCGAATGAAATCAGCGGTAGGAATCACTCGTGAGTTCCAAAGTGCATTGCACCTAGCGCAATGACTATGCGTAGCGAGTTAAAAAGAATGGGCCACGAGGGTCGAGCAGCTCCTTATAAGCCACACATTTCTACAGTCAATGACAAGCGACGCTTGGAGTGGTGTATAGAGTGACATCACTCCACAGTGGATGACTAGAAACGAGTGATTTGGAGTGATGGGTGATGCTGTATCCTGAGTTTGGCGAATGCATTGAGAATGGTAACTTCTATTATGTACAGTGCCAACAACGAAGTACGAATGGGAGTGATATTACGGTGTAGGGGTACTCTTCGTTGTGATCCCCTCGGTGCTGTAAGAAAACTTGAAGTTCTGGAGGCTGCGGACACGTCTTACAGTATTGTGTACTGCTTGCAGTAGACGTCGTTTTCAGAGACTCTAATTGTATCAATATGATAATGCATCCTGTTATAAAGTAGCGTCTGTGAGGTACTCGTTTGTGGACAGTAACATTCGTGAAATCGTCTGGCCTACCCACAGACCCGACCTGAACAGTCGAACAGCTTTTGTGTGGGACAGAACGTCGATATGGCTTCAGACCCCAACGTCCAATTGGTGTCGTCTCCTCCTCCACAGACATTCAGAGACCTCATAAAAAAGTCCCTAGCAGAGTTAGAGGTGTTCCAAAGACGAAGGATGAACACACCACATATTTGTGTTCACTAATGGGTTTACGGATACTTTTGAACAGTTAGTGTATTTGTACACTCTTCCAACCTCCCAATTGAGAGCAAGGCGATAGCAACAACTAAGTAATTCGCGCCTCTAAAGCCCACGAGCGCCTAATTTTTGTGGCGGCGTTCGTAGCGACAAACAATTCGCTGTAGAAACGGCTTACGAAGTCACCGCCACACTTTAATAGCGGGCCGACCGGTCCGCTGGAACAGTGAACAGAAAGATGAAAACCCAAACACTCTGATTAAATAAAAGTCGGTACTTATCTTTATTAACGAAGATACAGAAACACAGTAGTGAACTCCGTGTCTACAGAAATCTGTCTAGTTCGAGTCGGAGCGGCTAGGTCAGCGTCGGCTGACAACAAACAACAACTCTGCTGCGATGAACACACAACTGACTAGCAAGTACACAATTCGGTGGCGAGTATACAACTGAGCGGCGAATACAGAACTGTCCTAGCGCTCGCGACTCCAACGCTTAAGAAACCAGAAGCCAGCGGTGGCGCGCGCAGACTTGCGGCGATTTCCTGTCTCGCTGGCGCTGCTTATGCGGACGGCGTCCGGACTTTGATGCTGCCAGCCTTTTGGCAGCGGGCTCGGGTGGCATTACTGGCTAGGTTATAACACTAATAGTATCACAAAATGTGCCAAAAGTAACTAAATGTAAGTGGTACATCTACATCTACTTCCTTACTCTGCAATTTACACTTAAGCGCCTGGCAGAGTGTCCATCGAACCGTTTTCATACTACTTCTCTACCATTCCACTCTAGAATGGCGTGTGGGAAAAAGGAACAGCTAAATCTTTCCGTTCGAGCTCTAATTTCTCTTATTTTATTATGATGATCATTTCTCTCTCCGTAGGTGGGTGTCAACAAAATATTTTCGGATTCGCAAGAAAAAGTTGGTGATTGACGTTTCGTAAATTGATCTCGCCGCAAAGAAAATCGCCTTTGTTCCAGTGACTGCCACCCCAACTTGCCTATCATATCAGTGATTTTCTCACCCCTATTGCGCGATAACACGAAACGAGCTGCCCTTCTTTGCACTTTTTCGATATCCTCCGTCAGTCCTACCTGGTAAGGATCTCATACCGTGGAGCAATATTCCAGCAGAGGATGTACAAGTGTTATGTAGGCTGTCTCTTTAGTGGGTTTGTCGCATCTTCTAAGTGCTCTGCCAACAAAGCGCAGTCTTTGTTTCGCCTTCCCCACAATATTTTCTATGTGGTCTTCCCAATTTAAGTTGCTCTTAATTATAATTCTTAGGTATTAAATCGAATTGACAGCCCTTAGATCTGTGCGATTTATCGTATACCCAAGATTTATCGGATTTATTTTAGTACCCATGTGGATGACCTCGCACTTTTCCTTGTTTAGTACAAAATGGCTCTGAGCACTATGGGACTCAACTGCTGTGGTTATCAGTCCCCTAGAACTTAGAACTACTTAAACCTAACTAACCTAAGGACATCACACACATCCATGCCCGAGGCAGGATTCGAACCTGCGACCGTAGCAGTCGCACGGTTCCGGACTGCGCGCCTAGAACCGCGAGACCACCGCGGCCGGCCCTTGTTTAGTACCAACTGCCACTTTTCGCACTATACAGAAATTCTTTCTAGATCATTTTGTAATTGGAATCGATCGTCTGATGATTTTACTAGACGGTAAACTGCAGCATCATCTGCAAATAATCCAAGGGGCTGCTCAGATTATCAGATAGACCATTTATGTAAATCAGGAAGAGCAGAGGGCCTATGACACTACCTTGCGGAACGCCAGATATCACTTCTTTCAATTACACTTCACGAAACTCAGTTATTAAAAGAATGATGGTAAATCAAATGCTCCGTTTAGGAGAAGAGTGGTCCTAATCACCCTCCAACATGCACAAGCAGCGTCGATTAGTTTGATCTCCAGTTAACTCCAAGCTATTGTTTACAACAGTTGGGGAGTGGCTCTGTAGTTTTCATCAGAGTCTCGAGTGCAACGAAAGTCATTACCGCGTCAGTATGCTTGAGCAGTAACAACACAATACATCCCGTTGGTGCTCTTGCCTATCCAGGAACATCGTGTGCCCGCTTGAAACTATTAGCGACGCGAGGATAAACACAAGTCGTGTTTGTCTTTCATTCGCTGAAGCAGAGATTGCCCGTGTTTCTGCAGGTAGAGATAAAGAGACGGGTGGGAGCGAGGTAGCGGCGACTCGGTGTAACGGCCCGTGTCACGGAAGCGAGCGTGCTAGCTGGTCGTCTGCTGCAGACCGCCTGACCTAGCTAGTGCGCTTCCCAAACTGCGCTACGGCGCGGTCCGTGTCTCCCGCAACCTACGGCAGTAAATCAACACGACTAATGTCCTAGAGAATGGAAACCCAAAATTGATCTATCAGATATCGATTAGTTTGGCTTTAGGAAAGGTAAACGCACCAGAGAAGCAGTTCCGACATTGCGCTTGTTAATGGAAACAAGACTGGAGGGAAACCAAGACACTCTCACAGGATTTCTCGACCTAGGAAAAGAGATCGAAAATTTATAAGAGTGCAAAATGTTGGAAATTCTGAGAAAAATAGGAGGGAGCTATAGCGAATGACGGGTAATCTATGCTGCTACATAAAGACAAGTCATATTCATCATTTTGATTTGCAGCTCCTTGTGCTGGCCGTGTTTGCAGCTAAAATTGTCGGATGTGAGGTCCGGCAGTTTTGAAAAATACCGTTTTTTCTCAGCACCCAAACATGTTTCGGCACCACTGTGCCATCATCAGAGGGTTTTCGTTGTTATTTATTCTGTAATGTGAAGATATTTGTTAAATGATTATAAAATTATGTGCATCTTTAGTTCAAACGATAGATCATTTCTTTTTACCTTTACCTTTGGTGTGCATGAATTTTCTGGACCACTTGTGTGTTAATTACTGCAGGTAGCTTCCCATTTGCAACCAAACGATGCTGATGAGAATGTTTTTGCTGGGAGTTAACCTATCATCTAAAATGTAATTTAGTTTATCGCGATGTTTTCGGGCCTATATTCGTTTTTACTTACGTTTTCGTGTGGCAACTTTCTCATTAACATCTTTTGGTTGCAGATGACAAGCTACCTGTAGTAATTAACACACAAGTGGTGCAGAAAATTCATGCCCACCAAATGTAAATCATTTAACAAAAATGTTCACATTACAGAATAAATAAATACGAAAACCCACTGATGATGACACAGTGGTACAGAAACATGTTTGGGTACTGAGAAAAAACAGTGTTTTCCATAACTGGCGGACCTCACATCCAACAAAGACAAATCATAGTTTAACGTTATAACGGAAAATCTCGAAAGGTTCTTGACGGATTAACTTCAGATTTTGCACTATACTATGATAAACATTCAGACAGACATAGGACGCAAATTTTTAATATATATGACACATTAATATATACATATACACTATATAAATGGAAAAAGTTCTCAACAAAAACCTCAGAAAGTTCTTGACCTACTTACTTCAATTTTTTTCACGATACTCTAATGAAAGATTGGTCGCTAATAAGCTACATCCTTTCTTAATATAGGCAATATATAAATATATGTGTCATATAAAGGAAAAACGGTGTTAGCAAAAATGTGCAAAAGGTATGGGCTAATTTACTTCAAATTTTTGCACACTACTCTAATAAACATTCAGACGAACATAGATTATACAATTTTTTGCACAATACCGTAAAGATTCCCTCTAGAAACTGAATGCAAAAAAAAAAAAAACTGTGCTGTTAAATGTGTAGTTTAGTTTTCTTTTTCACAGTCAATTTAATTTTAACGATTAAATCAGGGCATTTAAACGATTAGTCAAAATGTTTCTCCTATATATATATATATATATATATATATATATATATATATATATATATATATATACTCTTTCTCCTTGCGTATAATGTTCAACAAAATTTGTCCTGACAAGAATGTGCCGTTTTGTTTTTCTCCTCACTGTCGGTTTTAATACAAAACAAGGAAGTTGTATTTATGGCTTATCGGCTTACGATTAGAATACTACTAGGGTCCGAAACTTTGTAATCCTACTCATTCGCAGATTAAAACCATGTGATGTACTATCATTCTATTTTGTCAAAAACTGACATTTTGAGCCTGTGGCTGTGTACAAAATACAGGTTGACTCCTACACAGAAGATTACAGCAACAAGCCACTTTTTACCAAGCTATTTGTTTATTTAAACAGCGCCCTTACCGGTTTCGAACAGAAAAAAGCGCATTATACAGTTTTCGATGCTGCAAGATGATAGGCAACCTGCACTTCAACGTAATGGCGCGGATTCTTCAGTGTAAGTAACCGAAACATCTTCCATTTAATAATAATATTTTTTTACATCACTTAAAACCGTCGTGAAGCACAATTACAATTAGAAAGACGTTGTCTCACGTCTTGATTATAGGGCATCACCAACCCAAGGAGGTGGGGAAACAAAACATGAAATCTAATGTAAAACGCGAACTAGCCGTCTGAAGATGGACCTATCCGTCCGTAACCGGCAACGGCGCTGTTTAAATAAATAAATAGCAATGTAAAAAGTGGCTGGTTGCTGTAATCTTCTGTGTAATAGTCAACCTGTGTACTGTCATTCTAGCTACTATCTTTACAGATCCAGCACGTGGAGAGGTTTCTTTCATATCTGTAGACTAATGATTCCAATCGACTTATCCATTCATTTTAAAAGACTTCAATTTCCAATCAAAGTTTGCTTTGCAATACCAGTAAACCAGGTTCAAAGTCCTAGAATGTAGGAGGTTGTCAGAAAGGGGTGAGGAAATCGGCATGGACAGGAGATGGGGGAGATGGACAGAGTGAGAGGAAGAGATGGATAGAGAGGGGGGAGGAGAGTACTACAGAGAAATGGAGGAGAAGGTGATGTTCAGAGAAAGGGGGAAGGAGAAAATGATGGACAAAGAGAGGAGGGAGAAGTAGATGTGTAGACAGAGAAGGAAACGGAGACAGGACGTACATCCAATTTACACATGTATTTAGCATTGGCAGGTTAGGTAATAGACAAAATGTACAAGATGCAAGTGAGAAGAACAAGACTGGAAGAACAAGAATGAAATGCTCTTTTTAAAAAGCCTGTAAGTCACGGATGATGCTGTCTGTCAACCCTCCTGTTCAGTCTTGACATCGAAGAAGCAAAGCTGAAAACAAAATAAAAGCTAAAGTGGAATCAAAATTCAACGTAGAAGGATGTCAATGATAAGATTCGCTGAAGATATTGCGATCCTCAGTGAAAATGAAGAAGAATTACAGGAACTGTTGACTGGAGTGAACGGTCTAAGGAGTAGGGAATATGGATTGAGCGTAGACCAGAAAAAGACAGAGACATTGAGAAGTCGCATAAATGGGAATTGTGAGAAACTTAACATGAGAATTGATGATCATAACGTAGACCTTGGAAGCAAGATAACCCACCACCGATGAAGCAAGGAGGACGTAAGAAGCAGACTAGAACAGGCAAAGAGGACATTCCTGGTCAACAAAGCCTACTGGTAACAAACACAGGCCTTAATTTCAGGAAGAAATGTCTGAGAATGGTGGTTTGAAGCAGCAGATTGTTTGATAGTGAATCATGGAAAGGTGGGAAAAGAGGAACAGAAGGGAAGTGTTTGAGATGTGGTGCTACAAACGAATGTTGAAAATTATGTGGACTGATGAGATATTTATTTATTTATGTGTCCAGAACAAAACATATTATACATAATATATCATACGTATGTATATACAGTGATGACAAAGTATTGTCCGCCCCCGGTAGCTGAGTGGTCAGCGTGACAGACTGTCAATCCTAAGGGCCCGGGTTCGATTCCCGGCTGGGTCGGAGATTTTCTCCGCTCTGGGACTGGGTGTTGTGTTGTCCTAATCATCATCATTTCATCCCCATCGACGCGCAGGTCGCCGAAGTGGCGTCAAATCGAAAGACTTGCACCCGACGAAGGGTCTACCCGACGGGAGGGCCTAGCCACACGACATTTCATTTTCACAAAGTATTTACCCATATTTATATTCCGTATGATGCCCAGAATTCCACTGCACAGATTGCCCTATCATTGGCGACAACCAAATCGTCCATGGAAACAGGTTGTGATGCAAATGCTGGTGGTCTTGAAGTTCACCGCACTCACGCAGTTCGTCCCCTGAGATGTATCCTCATTTCATCATGTTCACCTTTCACCGAGGTACTCCAGATCTCAGCCTACTGAGGATCTTCCATGTCTCGTATGGGAGATGGTGGCCTGCAGCAATTCTTCTTTGGGGTTGTCCCAATATTTCTCTGATGATGAACTATGCCAGAATAGTGTCCTACGGTTGCAGTTGTTGTCTGAATTGGTTGCGTTGTCTGGAGGAAACTTTTTCTCGATTTGAGTCTTGGTGGTTGATGTTCTCTTCCGAACAGGGGGTGTCTTTGGTCCGTCCCCTGCTTCCTTCGTCTATTTCCGCTGCCGCTCTCCTTCGGATGTCTGGAGGTGCTACGCCCATGAGGTAGTAGATTTTGTTAACAGCGGTTGCCTGCAAGCTGCCGGTTACAGTTCGTCCTGTTTCATATAGGGCAATATTTACCTGTTTGGTATGGCTGGAGTTCTACCATACAGGTGCTGCATATTCAGCATCGGAGATGCACGAAGAAAGGGCAGATGTGTGGAGAACATGAGGATGTGCTCCCTAGTTTTTGCCGGTCAGTGTCCTAGCACAGACTTTCATTTTCGTATGTGTGCAGTGGTCTTTGAAGGTGAGGGAACGGTCCAACTTTACCCTGAGGTACTTTAGGGTGTCACGATGGGTTAGCTGTTGAACTCTCCAGGTTATTCTCAGAGCCTCTCTGTTCCGTAAGCGAAATGCACACATTTGTGTTTTTGAAGGGTTTGGCTACAGGTAATTGCTATCATAAAAGTCAGATAGTGCTTTAAGATCCGTTGTGAGTTTTCCTTCCACCTCCACAAAAGTCCTACCTTGCGCAGCTAGTACTGTGTAATTTGCGTAAATGAATGATCTTGTGACAGGACTAACTGGCTTGTCATTAGAGTAAATATTAAAGAACGGGCTAGCACACTTCCTTGGGGGATACCATTTCTCTGTGTCCTTCATCGGTTCCTCTTGTTTTATAGAGTAACGAAGAAACATCTATTTTGTAGCAGACATCTCATAAGCTGTGTTAGATGGATGTCTTTCGAGGTGACATTGATCTTTGTTAACGGTTCCTGTGACTGAAGGTGTCATATACGGCAGTAAGATCAGCAAATACGACACCGGTGATCTGTCCACGTTCATATCCATCTATGTGTTGTGTCAGGTCCAAGATCTGTCCACAGCACGACCTCCCAGGGCGGAATAGTGATTGTTCTCTGATCAGTCTTTGGTCAACTTGGTCCGAAATTCGATTGAGGATCGTTCTCTCTATAACTTTATACAGATGGAATAGGAGGAATATCGGTCGGAAATTTTTTCCATCTGTTGGCTGTTTCCCAGATTTCAGTAGGGCCACAACTTTGGTTTTCCGCCAAATCTTTGGTATTTGCAATCTTGAGACACAGGTGTTCATCACATCTAGGATCCATTTCTTGGTTGCTGGTCCAAACATTTTCATTTGTTCCATTCTCAAGTCATCTAATCCAGCGTCTTTATTATTCTACATTGAGCATATTGCAGTATCTAATTGTCCCAGTGAGAAAGGTGTCCCATCATAATTATTCTCCTCAGCAGTTCTCTGGATCTTTGGAGTTACATATTTCTTATTAACTTTGCCATTCAATAGTAAGTGCTGTGCTATCTGGTTAGGTGTTATATCAGGAAAGGACAAAGGAGTAGCTATTGGATCGTTTCCAAGGTATTCAGCAATTTGCACGCCTTTCTACTGTTTTGCTTCATATCAAGCTGCATCATAAGATCGTACAAATTTTCTTTCCTTGTAGCTGGTATTGGTCTACGCCAGCCTCTATTGTTTCTTCAGAAAATGGGTCATCTTCAAAGAGTTGTTCATATTTATTAATAAGTGTTTTTATAACTTTGTCTGGTCCCAGTATATAAGTTGTCCTATATCTGCGTGGTATGTATAAGCTTCTATAGTACAAATAATTGCTCGATGTTGTGTCCTTGGAACTGGGTCTCACATTTCTTTCTTCAGTTTGTGGGAAACATTTTCACTTGAAAAGATATCTAGGTCATATCCATGGCCCCAGCTTCCACTCCTGAAGGAGAATGGTAACTTTTGATCATGTATTAGTTTCAGGCCTATGTGTTCTAAACAGTTTTCAAGGTCTGCTCCGCTTTGATCTGTGTCTCTCTAACCCCATGATAGATTGTGACAGTTAAAATCTCCCATGACCAACTTCACTGTGTAAGGTGGCAGATTGAATGAATGTCAATTTCGCACCTTACATGAAAGAATATCGTAACAAGTAGATGAGTATGTCACCTGACATACTTCGGTGATAATGAGCAGATTTGCCTATTAAAATGTACAGTATGTAATGCCAAGGGAATGACACTCGACTATACGTTATTAACACACTGAACCCAAATCCTGCATGTCAATGAGCAAAAGGTGAAGAAAGCTGCTGGAAGAAATGTTTTAGTTTGACGGCACATGCCAGTTGTGCTGTCATGGTTCAAATGGCTCTGAGCACTATGGGACTTAACATCTGTGGTCATCAGTCCCCTAGAACTTAGAACTACTTAAACCTAACTAAGCTAAGGACATCACACACATCCATGCCCGAAGCAGGATTCGAACCTGCGACCGTAGCAGTCGCACGGTTCCGGACTGCGCGCCTAGAACCGCTAGACCACCGCGGCCGGCGTGCTGTCATGACCCGAGTACAACAGAACGCTTTTAAAAAGGGGTTGGTGACCCATGGTGAAAGTGACAACGAACATGCCAGATGATACATCGAGAAGAGCAGGTAGCGGGCCAGCACTGCCTGTTACAGAGGAATTCTTTAGAAAACTGTGTTGGGGAATTTCCAGATGGATACAAACAGTCCAGTGACGCAGCTGATCACGTGAAATGTCCGTGGTGCGCTCATGATGTACACGTGTAACTTTTAGGCGTCAGGAGCAGGAACAAAAAGTCCGATTGGTTGGAATAAACTCGGAATGAGTAGAAAGGGGCGGAATTTCGACGCAGTTTGAAGGCAGGCCCTTTGCGATTGGCAGAGGTAGTTTCCACAAGATGAAAGGAATGCTCCCATTGGTCTGAAAAAGCTGTGACATGAAACACGAAAGGACACAGGTGGGGAAGACTGTGCTCGAATGACACAAGACCGAAAACTTTGGGGGCTCTCGTCTGAATCAGCGTCATGTGTAGAACGGGGCGCATCACGCTCTGTATGACGCCAAGAAGAGGAATTTTGTGTGAACATTGCATTCACTTTGGCTGACATTCAGCTAGAAAAGAGCTGAAGAGATGTTGAGCTCCAACAGCGGAGAAACGAAACCGCCACGCAGTTAATTATTCTTGCGAGGACTGAGAGGGCATTGTAGTACACAAACTGCTCCATCTATGCATCAGGACATCGACATATTTCCAGACTAGGGATGAGTGCATAATTTCTCACCTAATGAGAAACATAGGACAATTTCTTCCGATAAAATCAGTAGAGATTTTGATTAGTTTTTTTTATAGGATTTTCAGGGGGCGAAAGCAGTCCTGCAGTCGACAGCTCATCACAGCTAAGGTAAATGCCGCTAGCAGAGGCGTAAACGTGTTGGTTCAGCAGCTTACGTCCACTGTGAACTCGAACAACCCTGAGTAATATTTTGCTCATCTTGTCACAAAAACTAACCATACTCTGTAGACTTGGTAGTCATCCTAAATAGTACCGAACTTAGAACCGGAATCGGATGATTTGTCGTAATATTGGCCAACTTCAACTTGTAGAGAACCTTATACTTAAGTTTGATAGTGTTGTGTTAAGTGTAATTTCGGCTAAACAGGGCGTAATGAGTTATCTTGACAACTGTCCTAACATTGTCATGTCACAACCTATGTAAATTCATGTACTACTTCGACATTAATTTTGAAATTAAACAAATTGCGTACACACCGATGTGCTCTGTCATAGAATAAGGGTCCATTCCTACCCTAGTCATTTATTCTATAGACGCTAACACACCCACAGGCTGTTTTTGCTGCTGTCTGACAAACGTGAAAAGGAGTGGAGTGTCAGAACTGCTTGTGAATATAAATTATCTGGTTCTTTGAAACTAAATACATTATTTGGAGGCTTGTATACAGATGTTACCGTATAGGGCTCTGTTGCTACAGTCAGTATTTCTGTGTCGTTATGTACAGTTAAATTTGCGGACGAGATATTCAAGCCTGGTTTAGCAAATATTGCACTGCCATACTGTGCGCTAGGTCTCTCAGTGATGAAGGTAATTCCACTTATCTGCGGCCTTCTGTCATTCGGACGTCTATGGGTTTCCTGGGTGAGCAGGAGAGCACACATTGGATAGCAATGCTTCTTTCTCTGCTGATATTCGTTCTGTATTTATGGAGATTATTGTAACTGATGGCTTTGAAAAAAACCTTTTTGATTTATAATCTGCTGTAACGTTCTGGTGGTGTAAGGATCTGCCGTTGGAATTGCTCCCAACGTTGTCCAGGGTACGCTCGATCGCTGTTGATGACGTTGTGTTGTATCTTCCTCACTTTCCGATTTTCGGGGAGGCCCCTTCCATTTACCCCAACTAATGAGATAAGGAATGACGAGATTTTCAGTAGAATCACCGGTGGAAGGAAGGTATGAAAAAGGCTGACAAGAAGGACGGACAGGATGACAGGAATGTGTCAAGAATCAGAGAATAACGTTCATGGTACTACTGGGAACTGATCCACAAGAAAGAAGTGGGTCGGATTACGCACAAAAATTGAGGACTTAGGGAGCAAGTGCTACAGCAAGATGAAGTAGTTAATGCCGAAGATGAATTCGTGGTGGGTCACATAAAACCACTCAGGAGATCGATGACTCAGACGAAAAAACGTTGTAGTATTTACTGGTCGTCAAACATTAATACAACTTAAATCGCCGAATCCTTGTATCTGGTAAAAAGTGAAATTCACAAAATAAAAAATCGGCGAACAAGATTAAAATTACAATTGAAATTCCAGAAGCTCAGCATCCATCACTAGATACAATCAGTGGCATTTGATAATAGCGTTCCACGCGAAACTGACCGCGATGACACAAAAATCGAGAGGCAGTGTTTCTGCCACCAGCAGTCGAGCATTGTTGATGGAGAGACAGTGGCACAGCACGGCAAGACTACGGATTCGGCTGCTCGGAAAAAAATGACCACCATCTGCTCTGCTGCCGATTGTATCGCCACCTTTACACAATGAAGCTCCAGAGAAACTGGTACAGGCATTCGTATTCAAATACAGAGATATGTAAACAGGCAGACTGCGGCGCTGCGATCGGCAACGACTATATAAGACAAGTTCAAAAAAATGGTTCAAATGGCTCTGAGGACTATGGGACTTAACATTTAAGGCCATCAGTCCCCTAGAACTTAGAACTAATTAAACCTAACTAACCTAAGGACATCACACACATCCATGCCCGAGGCAGGATTCGAACCTGCGAACGTAGTGGTCGCGCAGTTGAAAACTGAAGCGCCTAGAACCGCTCTGCCACGCCGGCCGGCAGACAACAAGTGTCAGGCGCAGTTGTTAGGTCGGTTATTGCTGCTACAATGGCAGTATATCAAGATTTAAGTGAGTTTTAAAGTGGTGTTATAGTCGGCGTACGAACGATGGGACACAGCACCTCCGAAGTAGCGATGAAGTGGGGATTTTCCAGTACGACCATTTCAGGAGTTTACCATGAATATCAGGAATCCGGTAAAATATTAAATGCCCGACATTGTTGCGGCCAGAAAAAATACGGTGCAAGAATGGGACGAACGACGACTGTAGAGATACGTTCAACGTGACAGAAGTGCAACCCTTATCGCAAAATGCTGCAGATTTCAGTGGTGGGCTACCAACAAGTGTCAGCGTGCGAAACATTCAACGGGCTTTCGAAGCCGAAGGGCAGCTCGTGTACTCTTCATGAGCGCACAACACAAAGCTTTACAGCTCGCCTGGATCCGTCAACACCGACATTGGACTGTTGATGACTGGAAACATGTCGCCTGGTCGGAACAGTCTTGTTTCAGATTGAATCGAGCGGATGGACGTGTACAGATATTGTGACAACCTCATGAATCCATGGACCACGCATGTCAGCAGGGGTCCCTTCAAGTCGGTGGAGGCTGGTTGATGGTATGGGGCGTGTACGGTTGGAGTGATATGGGACTCTTGGTACGCCTAGATACGACACTGGCAGGTGGGACGTATATAAGCATCCTGCCTGATCACCTGCATCCACTCATGTCCATTGTGAATTCTGACGAACTTGGGCAATTCCAACAGAACAATGGGACACCCCACGCGTCAAGAATTGCTGTAGAGTGGCTCCAAGAACACACTTCTCAGTTTAAAACACTTCCGCTGGTCACAGAAGCCCCAGACATGAACATTATTGAGCATAAACATTATTGAGCATATCTAGGATGCCTTGCAACGTGCTGTTCAGAAGAGATCTCCACCTCCTAGTACTGTTATGGATTTATGGACGGTCCTGCAGTATTCATGGTGTCAATTCCCTCCAACACTACTTCAGACATTATTCGAGTCCGTGTCACGACCCTTTTCGGCATTTCTGCCTGCTCTTGGGGGCCCTACACGATATTAGGCAGGTGTACCAGTTTTTTGGCTCTTTGGCGTAGTTCCCCAGGCGCTTGTGGTGGAGCTGATAAACCTGAAGCGTCCATTGTCTCTGCCGCCGATACATCTTCGTCCATCAGTGGCAAAAACAGAAGAACGTCCTAGCCATCTGCCTGCATAAAATGCTCGAAACTATGTTACACCAGCTGCGTATGTGTGAACGGGTGTGAACTTAGATAAAAGTGGAACAGGGAAAGGAATAGCTTGACAAGCTAAAAAGTAAATAAAATCCGTATAAGTACGAGTAGCATACGCGCACCTGGATTATGTAGAAACTTAATTATGTGTAGCTAGTTCATCCATCCCAAGAATCGAGAATTCAAATTGATACGTCTATCCAGTGAAAAAGGGTCTTATGAGGCAGACAGGCAGTTGCATAACAAAGGAAAAAACTTTTTTCATGATATAATTACAAATTAACAGTTTTTTAGTTTCTCTCTTTACTTTTACTATGGCACCATGCTTCTTGAAAAACTTCATGATTCTAGCTAAACATGCGGCACACTATAGGTTTGACGATTAGTTTGCTTGTATCAAAATATGTGTCATAAATAACGACATATTTTGGTTGCAATTTCTTGGAATCTTAATTTTATTACACTGTTAATGCACCGTTGATACGTCAACCAATTCCTGACAGAAAGTGGTCTTAACAATCAAACCGACAGGCTGACAGACTGTCAGCAACGTATTCTGTAATGCTTGCGGTTTTACCAAACGAGGTATGGAACACTAAAAATAACTTTACTGTGAAATAAAGGCATTTTTTCCCCAGCGTACTTCTTTGTACATCCTTGAAATCTAATCCTGCTGCTGGGAAACACACTTGTGGTGTCGCTTGACTTTCTGCACAGTAACCAGCTTCGATGCTCCTTGGCAGAGTCCGCAAGTCCGTATCTCTCTTCGACGACTGCCCTCATGAGATGGTAAAGTGTGTGAGAAGCCCTGTATTGCATCCGCGTGGAAGGGATCAGTGAAGTGAAATGAAAATTAGATTGGGATTTCTTCTCTAACGAATGCAGGGTAATATCAACTGTAGCAGAAAACAGTTTAAAGGGAGAAGGATTCGTTATGAATAGGAATGTAGGGCAGAGAGTGAGTTACTGTAAGCAGTTTGGTAATAGTTTTGTTATGATCAGAATCAACAGGTCAGGAAACCAACGTCCACAGAAATAGCCCAGGTTTACTTGCTAACATCACAAGCAGAAGATGAAGAGACAGAGAAAGTATATGAGGATGTTGAATGTGTAATTCAGAAAGTAAAGGAAGATTACGTAAAGGGAGAGGAAAATTTAATTAACAGAGGACATTGGAACGCAGTTGCAGAGGAAGAAGTAGAAGAGAATACGAGAGTATATGGGCTTGGCAGCAGGAATGAGGGAGGAGAAAGACTAACTGTTGCAATAAATTTCAGACGGTAGATCTTTTAGATGACTGTCAGTTTGGGTTTCGGAAGGGTAAGGCCATCAAAGAGGCAGTTGAAATTAACAATGAAGGAAAGATTTTTTTAAAAAAAGTCAGGACATGTTCGTAGGACTTGTCGACTTAGAAAAAGCGTTCCGCTTAACAAGTGGCGGATGATGTTCGGAATGATGAGAAAATCCGAAGGGAAAGACGGACTACTCACAAGAACCAAGATGGAGCAATAAGAATGGAAGACCAAAAACGAAATGATCGGATTAATATGTGCGTAACGGACGAATGCATTATTGCAGGAAGCCATTGTTAAATCTGTCGTAACGGCTACTGTGAAAGTCAGCACTGACACAAAGAAGGAAGGAGAGAAGCGCAACAGCTGGTGGCAGGAACCCAAAACGATCTGTACATTGTTGTTGTTGTGGTCTTCAGTCCTGAGACTGGTTTGATGCAGCTCTCCATGCTACTCTATCCTGTGCAAGCTTTTTCATCTCCCAGTGCCTACTGCAACCTACATCCTTCTGAATCTGCTTAGTGTATTCATCTCTTGGTCTCCCCCTACGATTTTTACCCTCCACGCTGCCCTCCAATACTAAATTGGTGATCCCTTGATGCCTCAGAACATGTCCTACCAACCGATCCCTTCTTCTGGTCAAGTTGTGCCACAATCTTCTCTTCTCCCCAATCCTATTCAATACTTTCTCGTTAGTTATGTGATCTACCCATCTAATCTTCAGCATTCTTCTGTAGCACCACATTTCGAAAGCTTCTATTCTCTTCTTGTCCAAACTATTTATCGTCCATGTTTCACTTCCATACATGGCTACACTCCATACGAATACTTTCAGAAATGACTTCCTGACACTTAAATCAATACTGGATATTAACAAATTTCTCTTCTTCAGAAACGATTTCCTTGCTATTTGCCAGCCTACATTTTATATCCTCTCTACTTCGACCATCATCAGTTATTTTGCTTCCCAAATAGCAAAACTCCTTTACTACTTTAAGTGCCTCATTTCCTAATCTAATTCCCTCAGCATCACCCGACTTAATTAGACTACATTCCATTATCCTTGTTTTGCTTTTGTTGATGTTCATCTTATATCCTCCTTTCAAGACACTGTCCATTCCATTCAATAGCTCTTCCAAGTCCTTTGCTGTCTCTGACAGAATTACAATGTCATCGGCGAACCTCAAAGTTTTTATTTCTTCTCCATGAATTTTAATACCTACTCCGAATTTTTCTTTTGTTTCCTTTACTGCTTGCTCAATATACAGATTGAACAACATCGGGGACAGGCTACAACCCTGTCTTACTCCCTTCCCAACCACTGCTTCCCTTTCATGTCCCTCGACTCTTGTAACTGCTATCTGGTTTCTGTACAAACTGTAAATAGCCTTTCGCTCCCTGTATTTTACCCCTGCCACCTTTAGAATTTGAAAGAGAGTATTCCAGTCAACATTGTCAAAAGCTTTCTCTAAGTCTACAAATGCTAGAAACGTAGGTTTGCCTTTCCCTAATCTTTCTTCTAAGATAAGTCGTAATGTCAGTATTGCCTCACGTGTTCCAGTGTTTCTACGGAATCCAAACTGATCTTCCCCGAGGTTGGCTTCTACTGGTTTTTCCATTCGTCTGTAAAGAATTCGTGTTAGTATTTTGCAGCTGTGACTTATTAAGCTGATAGTTCGGTAATTTTCACATCTGTCAACACCTGCTTTCTTTGGGATTGGAATTATTATATTCTTCTTGAAGTCTGAGGGTATTTCGCCTGTTTCATACATCTTGCTCACCAGATGGTAGAGTTTTGTCAGGACTGGCTCTCCCACGGCCGTCAGTAGTTCCAATGGAATATTGTCTACTCCGGGGGCCTTGTTTCGACTCAGGTCTTTCAGTGCTCTGTCAAACTCTTCACGCAGTATCGTATCTCCCATTTCATCTTCATCTACATCCTCTTCCATTTCCATAATATTGTCCTCAAGTACATCGCCCTTGTATAGACCCTCTATATACTCCTTCCACCTTTCTGCTTTCCCTTCTTTGCTTAGAACTGGGTTTCCATCTGAGCTCTTGATATTCATACAAGTCGTTCTCTTATCTCCAAAGGTCTCTTTAATTTTCCTGTAGGCGGTATCTATCTTACCCCTAGTGAGATAGGCCTCTACATCCTTACATTTATCCTCTAGCCATCCGTGCTTAGCCATTTTGCACTTCCTGTCGATCTCATTTTTGAGACGTTTGTATTCCTTTTTGCCTGTTTCACTTACTGCATTTTTATATTTTCTCCTTTCATCAATTAAATTCAATATTTCTTCTGTTACCCAAGGATTTCTACTAGCCCTCGTCTTTATACCTACTTGATCCTCTGCTGCCTTCACTACTTCATCCCTCAAAGCTACCCATTCTTCTTCTACTGTATTTATTTCCCCCATTCCTGTCAATTGCTCCCTTATGCTCTCCCTGAATCTCTGTAAAACCTCTGGTTCTTTTAGTTTATCCAGGTCCCATCTCCTTAAATTCCCACCTTTTTGCAGTTTCTTCAGTTTTAATCTACAGGTCATAACCAATAGATTGTGGTCAGAGTCCACATCTGCCCCTGGAAATGTCTTACAATTTAAAACCTGGTTCCTAAATCTCTGTCTTACCATTATATAATCTATTTGATACCTTTTAGTATCTCCAGGGTTCTTCCATGTATACAACCTTCTTTCATGATTCTTAAACCAAGTGTTAGTTATGATTATGTTGTGCTCTGTGCAAAATTCTACCAGGTGGCTTCCTCTTTCATTTCTGTCCCCCAATCCATATTCACCTACTACGTTTCCTTCTCTCCCTTTTCCTACACTCGAATTCCAGTCACCCATGACTATTAAATTTTCGTCTCCCTTCACAATCTGAATAATTTCTTTTATTTCATCATACATTTCTTCAATTTCTTCGTCATCTGCAGAGCTAGTTGGCATATAAACTTGTACTACTGTAGTAGGTGTGGGCTTCGTATCTATCTTGGCCACAATAATGCGTTCACTATGCTGTTTGTAGTAGCTTACCCTGCATTCCTATTTTCCTATTCATTATTAAACCTACTCCTGCATTACCCCTATTTGATTTTGTGTTTATAACCCTGTAGTCACCTGACCAGAAGTCTTGTTCCTCCTGCCACTGAACTTCACTAATTCCCACTATATCTAACTTCAACCTATCCATTTCCCTTTTTAAATTTTCTAACCTACCTGCCCGATTAAGGGATCTGACATTCCACGCTCCGATCCGTAGAACGCCAGTTTTCTTTCTCCTGATAACGACATCCTCTTGAGTAGTCCCCACCCGGAGATCCGAATGGGGGACTATTTTACCTCCGGAATATTTTACCCAAGAGGACGCCATCATAATTTAATCATACAGTAAAGCTGCATGCCCTCGGGAAAAATTACGGCTGTAGTTTCCCCTTGCTTTCAGCCGTTCGCAGTACCAGCACAGCAAGGCCGTTTTGGTTATTGTTACAAGGTCAGATCAGTCAATCATCCAGACTGTTGCCCTTGCAACTACTGAAAAGGCTGCTGCCCCTCTTCAGGAACCACACGTTTGTCTGGCCTCTCAACAGATACCCCTCCGTTGTGGTTGCACCTACGGTACGGCTATCTGTATCGCTGAGGCACGTAAGCCTCCCCACCAACGGCAAGGTCTATGGTACATTAAACTTCCTAATTAATAGGACACTTCATTTCTAAAAAGAAACATAACTTAACTCTTTGTTGTGAATTGGCTTCCTTTGCCTCCTACTTGCAATCACTCTATTACTGCTCTAAGAACGCAGGCTAAGTATCGTCATCCCATTACTCAGGACTGACGCTGTCGAAGTCTGCAACCATAAAGGGGCCTATCAACGGTGGGCGGCTGGTTAAAGTCAGCGTTGACAGGGGGCGCTGAAGTTGTCTTCCGGCAGTTGTGGCGTTGCCTGCTCTTTCCATTGGTGCGCGGGTCAGCGCCTTCTTGTTGCCGTTTTGCGGCGCTGCGCTGACCGGTATGCAGCCGATGCTTTAGGACTGTACACAATCTATGCATCTAAGAAGAAATCTACATCATCTACATCTACATCGTACTCCGCAAACCACCTAAGGCTGCGGGGTGAAGGGTACTTTCGGTACCACTCTCTGATACCTCCAACCCTGTTCCACTCGCGAATAGTGCGTGGGAACAATGATTGTCGGTAAGCCTCTGTACTGGCTCTAATTTGTCGAATTTTCTCCTTGTGGTTAATATGCGAGACGTATGTGGGGGAAATTGATATCTTGTCCTACTCCTCCTGAAAGGTGCTGTCCCGAAATTACAGTGGTAAATCTCTCCGCGATGCACAGCGCCTCAATGACGAAAATAAACGAAAATTTCAAGACAGACGACTGGAGGTCATGGTGAAAGGATATCAGTGATAAGTTTCACTGATGACTTTGTGATCCTCAGTGAAAGTGAGGAAGACTTGCAAAATCTGTTGAAGGGAATGAAGAATTTAATGAGTACAGTGGAACGTGCCACTACAATACCATCGCGTGTGCTTGGCGTAACACATTAGGCATGGTAGGTCCATGGGGAAGGAGAACTGAGCATTGATCGTTTAAAAAAATTTTAAATTTATTGGGCCACAAAATTATTATTATCACAAATGCAAATTGTACGCTGGGTACCTATTATTAATTAAAGTGATTTTAACAAGGGAATCACTATTTCATTAGAAAGAACATTAAAAAAACGATAAAACTTTCAAGATAGGTAAAAGAATTTGGGTTGTCTTTCAAATGTCCAAATAAACAGATAGAAGATTCTTTAGTTCAGAGAAAAAAATAACTAAAACGCACACACAACAGTAGACCTTACAAACAGTAAAAGATAAAAATACCAAACATAACGGACAGAATACAAACAGAATTGGTGCCTATAAGGCACGACCACCAACAGCGTGTCCTCACACCAGTGAAGCTTCCCATCCGACACGTCAGCTAAAACAGGAGCCGACAGGATCCTCCCAGGCTGCGGTACATGTAAGGCACCAGATTATAGTTGACTTCTAAAGCACCATACAGGACGCCAATGAACTAGGCGAAGTAAAGGTGAAGGTCACGAAGAGGGAAAGATTCAAGAACCTTCCGATTTAACTCGTGATTATCCACCACAGGAAGGAAATCGCCCTCATTTGCCTTTTGAACCACATTCATGGGCACGCACATGGGAAGTCGAAGGACGAATTACTCCGCCTGCTGACATTTTGTTAACTTCCTGCTTGACGCTCTCATTTTAGGTAGTGAAAGACTATTGGGAGACTCGATGTGGTGATTGAATTTGGTACTCTGTTTTATCGGTCATACCCAGACTGTTGATTAACACGTGAGTGAAATCACAGGGTAGTTGCAACACCTGTTCGTTCTCTTCATTAGATAAATGACTCAGATCAAACTCACTAGATTCAGAAACCACAGAACAAACACCGAGAAGACGAGTATGCTTGCAGAACAAAATCTGTAAAGAGTTACAAATCTGAAATAAAAGTCGCCCTGAGCATAGTCCAACACTCAGTTTTTCCTGTATAATTGCACACAACAGCATATTGGTACACAACTCCTGCACCACAGTGACCTGAAAAAGCCAGAAAAATTCACCAATACACCAACGCACGTTCAATGTGCGTACCGAATCCAACAGCCGTCCCTTAATTACCCTACAGATTCCTACGGTATGTTGTACCTTGGGTAGTTTACAAATCTGGAATACCACCGGTAGTCCAACAAGGACATAGTACCTTACTACCAGAGTCGAGCAAGGCGCACACTGACTCATGATTGAGGTAAATACAAGCGAAACGCAAAGATGGATATCTAACACCCACCACCTTTGTACAAGCTCGCGGAAAGGTATGTGAAGCTGAGCGCCTACCTTAATCCTAGCATCTTCTGTTCGAAGGCCTCCCTTGAGGAACACGACAATTCTAAGCAAAGTGCCCGCGTTCCCCGCATCGATAGCAAAGCTCTTGCATCCCCTTGTCCTTACCTGTGCTGTTAGGTTCAACATGAACTACACGTGCTTCTTGCTCATCAGAGTTGTACTTTGCATCCGCTTGAGAAACCCTAATAATATTAGTAGTCAAAAGACGTAGGTCTTCTGAAAACAAAATTAGGGAACGATCCTCAGGATTAATTCCCTGTACAATGACACTTACTGCCTGTACTTCTCATAAACTCACATCGAAAGCGGATTGTGAAGGAGATGAAACCTGGGTTCACCATTTTGATTCCAGTCGATGGAATCGCGCCACTACCACACCCCACAGAAGAAAAATTCAAATCAACTCCTTCCGCCAGTAAGGTCATGATCACCGTGTTCTCGGACTGTGAAGGTGTGATTTTCGTTGATGTGATGCAAAGAGGCCGTACCATTAATTCAGAAGCATATGTCAACACGTTAACAAAACTCAAGACGCACTTCCTTCGACTTCGACGTCAGAGTAACGCAGGAGATGCTTTGCTGCACAAGCCTGATGTCTGTTGAACACATCGCCAAACAGAGTTTTACAGTGTTACCCCATTCACCCTACAGCCCTGACCTAGCCCCTCGGACTTCCACTTGTTTGGGCCATTGATGGATGCCATCAGTGGCCATTTGAGGACGATGAGGAGGTGGTTCCCACAGTGAAGCTCTGACTCCGCCACCAGGACAAGGACTGGTACCGACAGGGCATACACGCCCTTGCTTCGGGCTGGAGAAAGACCATAGAAGGGAATGAAGACTACGTGGAAAAATAGTCTGTACGTAAAACACCATTCTTTCGTGTATGTAGTTCTCATAATGTTCAATAAATAATTGTTGAAAAAAGAAATGCGCTGCGCTACTTTCTCCGCAGCCCTCGTAACTCCAATTCCAAAGAAAACAGTTGCTGGCAAGTGTGAAAATTATCGAACTACCAGTTTCATAAATCATGGTTGAAAAATACTAAAACGAATTCTGTACATAAGAATGGAAAAACGGGTAGAAGCCGACCTCAGAGATGATCAGTTTGGATTCTGAAGAAATGTAGGAACACACGAGGCAATACTGACCCTATGACTTACCTTAGAAGACAGGTTAAGAAAAGGCAAACCTAGGTTTACAGCATTTATAGACTTAGAATACACTTTTGACAATGTTAACTGAATGGTGCACCAATATTGGTGCACCGCTTCGTAACGAGTATACTGGAAAAGCTGAGTTATCTCTCCGCCGTTGGCATTGTCCAAATAAACTGCAATTGATAAATGAGCAGAGGACACCATCAAGAACGGTAGGGGAGTTAAAGTAATGCTTTTGTAGTTGCAATGTCTTATGGATTTAAGCCTCATGAAATATATTGCTGTAATTGTTATGTTCATATCTTATGTAAACTGAAGGTGGAGGTGGGATAAAGGAAAGGAAACATTTGCATGTAATTTTTAATGCAGTAGGATCTGTTTAGGAGGTGTAACATTTGTAGCTGCAGTGTCTTATGGATTTAAGCCTCGTGAAATATATTGCTGTAATTGTTATGTTCATATCTTATGTAAACTGAAGGTGGAGGTGGGATAAAGGAAAAGAAACATTTTCATGTAATTTTTAATGCAGTAGGATCTGTTTAGGGGGTGTAACATGTCGTTTATTAGTAACATCTTCAATGAGAGGGACAATAAGTCATGTTAAAATTACAGGGGAATTATTACAATACCTTGAAACTTGCCCATTTGTTTGGCACTTCCATTGATTGCCATTGTATTTTGCGTTTAGCAGATCACGGCAACTATCTTTGCTCAATTTTATGAGTACGTTAACTGAAATAATCTCATTGAAATTCTGCAGTTATCAGGGGTGAAATACAGGAAACGAAAGGCTGTTTACAACTTGTACAGAAACCACATGGCAGTTGTAGGAGTCGAGGGGCATGAAATGGGGACAGTGGTTGAAAATGGAGTATACAGAGCAAGCAGTAAAGGAAACAAAAGAAAATTTTGGAATATGAATTAAAGTTCAGGGAGAAGACGTAAAAACTTTGAGGGTTGCTGATGAGATTGTAATTCTATAAGAGACGGCAAAGGAGTTGGAAGATCAATTGAACGGATATAAGCTGAAAATCAACAACAGCGAAGCAAGTATAATGGAAAGTAGTCGAATTAAATCACATGATGCTAAAGGAATCAGATTAGGAGACCAGAGACTTTAAGGAGTAGATGAGTTTTTCTGTTTGGGAAGCAAAATAGCTGACGATGGCCAAAGTAAAGAGGATATAAATGGAGATTGGCAAGGCAAGAAAAGCATTTCTGAAGGATAAAAATTTGATAACATCAAGTTTAGATTTAAGTGTTAAGAAGTCTTTTCTGAAGATATTTGCCTGGATTGTAGTCATATATGGAAGGAAAACATGGACGATAAACAGTTTAGATAAAAAGAGAATAGAAATTTTCGAAAAGTGGTGCTGCAGAAGAACGCTGAATATTAGATTGGTAGATCACGTGACTAATGAGGAAGTCTTGAATAGAATTGGGGAGACAAAAAATGTTGGCATATCCTGACCAAAAGAATGGATCGGTTTATAGGACACATTCTGAAACATCAAGGGGTCAGTAATTTACAACTGGAGGCAAGTGTGGACAGTAAAAATCGTAGAGGGAGACCAAGAGAAAACAGATTCAGAAAGATGTAGGTTGCAGTAATTATTCAGAGATTAAAAGGCTCAGACAGAATGTAGTAGCTTGGAAAGCTGCATCAAACCAGTCTTCAGACTGAAGGCATCAACAACAACCACCAGATTGTGGTGCTTATCTTGATAATTGAGAACTTTGTAATAAGTTGGTGAAAGTTCAGTGAGTAATTTATTTTCAATTAAACTGGACTTAATAAAAACTTTGTTCGGTTTGTATCTTGGTGTTATCATTGGAGGTTATGTGTGGTTACCGCTGATTATACGCTGAAGCGCCAAAGGAACTAGTGTAAGCATGCGTATTCAAATACAGAGATATATAAACAGGCAGATGACGGCGCTGCGGTTGGCAACGCCTGTATAAGATAACAAGTGAATGGCGCAGTTGTTAGATCGGTTGCTGTTGCTACAATGGCAGTTTATCGAGATTTAAGTGAGTTTGGACGTGGTGTTATAGTCGGCCCACCAGTGATGGGACACAGGATCTCCGAGGTACCGATGAAGTGGTAATATTCCTGTCGACCATTTCGAGAGTGTACCGTGAGTATCAGGAATCCGGTAAACATCGAATCCCCGACATCGCTGCGGCCGGAAAAAGATCCTGAAAGAACGGGACCAACGTGATAGAACTGCAACCCTTCCGCAAATTGGTGCAGATTTCAAAACTGGGCCATCAACAAGAGTCAGGCTGCGAACTATTCTACGAAAGATCATCGATATGGGCATTCGGAGCAGAAGGCCCAATCGTGTACGCTTGATGACTGCACGACACAAAACTTTACGCCTCTCCTGGGCTCGTCAACACCGACATTGGACTATTGATGACTGGAAACAATGTTGCCTGGTCGGACGAGTCTCGTTTAAAATTGTATCGAGCAGATGGACCAGTATGGGTATTGAGACAACATCACGAATCTATTCAATCTTGTGGAGGCTCTGTAATGGTGTAGGGCGTGTGCAATTAGAGTGATATGGGGCCCATGATAGGTTTAGATACTACTCTTACAGGTGACACATACATAAACTTTCTTGTGATCACCTGCATCCATTCTCGTCCACTGTGCATTCCAATGGACTTGGGCAATTCCAGCAGGACAATGCGACATCCCACAAGTCCAAAATGGTTACAGGGTGGCTCCAGGAACATTCTGCTGAGTTTAAAACACCTCCGCCGGCCACCAAACTCCCCAGACATGAACATTATTGAGCATATCTCGGATGCCTTGTAACGTGCTGTTCAGTAGAGATTCATGGTGTCAGTTCCCTCTAGCACTACTACGGACATTAGTCGAGTCCATAAAACGTCTCTCAAATTTCAATGGAAATTTGTTGTTTTCAATTGATAACGATACAGATCATTTTACACCGCTTACTGACTTTTTGCAAGTAAATCGTTTTCTAACAATGCCTGCAGACAGCCGTGCTCGCAATACTAGTTTAACATATTCCTCTTTCACACGGAAGATGAACACTGCCGTACTTCTTTTCTGAGTTACTCTTTCGAGTTATAACCATCCACGGTAGCCTCTTTATAGCTCATGAAGTAGTACCGTTAACGAAGGCTACTGACTGACTACGACGATACTACTTCGTTCACTGATTTCATGTACAGGGTGACCCTCATAAGAGCCTAGTGGCGAATTTTCTCTGGTGTTTCGACAGGTATTTACAATATCGTTTTATTGCAATGGCTAGCTGAAGTCAGTCCGTGATTTATTTCATGGGACGCCAACGTTGGGGGAAATCGTCGGTTTATTTCCCGTTAAAAAAATCCGGCAGTCGCGGATTTCGACGATTTTTTCCTGTTACCGTCACTTATACTAGCAAGATATCGGTATCAGGGAATCCAAGATTTTCGAGAATATTTTAATTTTAAGTCCGAAGTCCGATAACAAATGAACAAAAGAAATATTTTTGTTTTTTCGTGTGATACAATCGCAGATTAACAATTCACAAATTAACAATTTTATGTTGTTTTTTTTCATTTACTTGTAGTGTTGAAATATTTTTTCCTGTGACGTAATTATAAATTGACAATTTTCCAATTTTTTTCGTTAGTTGTGCTGTGTAACCTTTCTTCTTGCCAAACTTCAGGATTTTACGTCAAGCGGGCGTCCTTACAGGTTTTACTGTGCGAGTTTGCGAGTACCGAAATATGCGACATAAATGACCGTATCATTTAACTGCATTGACTTAGGTTCTTCACGTTTTTACATCGCGTAGAGACCGTAGTCCTTAATATGTGACATAAATTTCATCTTGCTACGTCTAACCGTTCCCGAGAAAAGTGATTTTGAACAGTCAGGTAGACAGACGGACAGACAGACAGCGAAGTGTTCATACAAGGGGTGATCCAGTAGGGGTTCATGTTTTAGCGACTGAGGTATGGAACCCTAAAACTGATATTTAAAGAGGAATTTAACGCGCCCATCCGGTATAGCGGTCCCAAATTAGTCTGCTGTCATACTCGTGTTATCGATATGTACGTATTAATAGGGACAGTAAGACACGAAGAATAAGCGGTACTGCAGCAGCTACCAGCAGCACTGCTGCATGGCTGCTGCAGTCAGTAGCGGGACAGGGTAGTGCTGTCGAGGCTGGAGAACTGGTCATTCTTCGTGTCTCACTGTTCCTGTTAATACATATCGATAAAACGAATATGGCAGCAGACTAATTTGGGACCGATCTACTGGATGGGCACGTAAAATTCTTCTTTAAAAACTATTTTCTTTGTAAGAGAAAGCAAACCAATAATTTCCTTCAAGACTGAGCGTTGCATGAAAGACAATGATGATCAGTACTTTCTTGGTCTCCAGTTACACAATGAAAAAATGAAATCGCAAATTCCTCCGCAAACACTAGAGAAAATACGCCTAACGTAATTGAAAAATAATTATGCATACTGTGCCGATTTTAAGTTTGTAGTTACTGTTTGTAGGTTACTCCGAATTATGAAAAAATATGAATTAAACGAAAACTAGTAAGTAGATCGGACTAAAAGCCGATCTAGTTTACCTCTACAGCACTGTGCATAGAATGAGCTGATAGTTATATACTGTGTGAGATGAAACAACAAATATTTTTCAGGTGATACTGCGCAACCGCTACCCGCAGAGTGCGCTACGAGTACGCGGAGGTCGTGCCCTCTGGTCGTGCCCTCTCTATACTCAATGCTAATTTGCACCTCATCAACGAGCGAAGTGACGTAATTGCTTCCCCTTAGCAGCATGGAATGATTTGAGCTGTAGGAGATACGGCGTCGGACTCTCGACGCAAATTACGTCGCGCAGAATTGCATCTGTTGAAACGGAGACCGCAAAATGCCTTTCGTTATTGTGTTAGCGGTATCTCGACTCGACGTGCAGTGCTTAACTGACGAACTTTCGAGCTGTCTCAACTGCCACACGAACCAGTTACTTACAACTGGCACTAACGTAAACTTTTAGTATCGGTGCATAGGGTAAAATTACCTGCCAAGTCTCTAGCTTCATTTTTTGTTTGAAATAACAGTGTTGTGATGGCTGTTGGACCTTCCGAAGCCGCGCGGGATAAGTTGAGCGGTTTTGGGCGCTGCAGTCATGGACTGTGCGGCTGGTCCCGGCGGAGGTTCGAGTCCTCCCTCGGGCATGGGTGTGTGTGTTTGTCCTTAGGATAATTTAGGTTAACTAGTGTGTAAGCTTAGGGACTGATGACCTTAGCAGTTAAGTCCCATAAGATTTCACACACATTTGAACATTTTTGACCTTCCGAAACACCCACTATGAGAAATCTAAACAAGGGACAGAAATGGAAACAGCTGTGTATTACAATACAAATAAGTTAAACTGGAACCATTCCATAGAAAATGTTGTGCGACGTGTGAACAATTAGTGCAGGGGATAGACAAAAATATAAGAAAACCGCAAGAAATGCATGCTTGAACTCATAAGGCAATTGCTAACCAAGTCTTGTTACACCAGCAAGCACGTCAGGAAACTCATTTAACAATTCTATTAACTGAGCCGTGCGATTATATCAGTAAGGTGACTAACCTCAAACCTGTTGGCTCTGCTGGCCATCATACTGACCAAGTTAGAAAGATCATACGCAACCAGCGCTATTTTTCCTCCGATCTGAACTTAAAGCTTAATGTGCGACTAGCGTAGTCTAATACCAACCCGGTATTCTGAATGAAATCGCAACCCAGGAGTAAGGGTACGGCTAATCCCTTAACCACCAACATGGTAACTGGCCATGTAAAATCACAGATTGATAGGCTACCCTGCACGTCCCCTACCACAGGCATCTCTTCCCCATTCGCAGCGCGACAATTCTGCCAGGTATGTCCCACAACAAATAACCTATTCAATCGACGAAACTACAAATACCATTTATGGTCAATGAAGGACACCGAACGTCCGGAATCAAGCCGTCCACAAAGGGGATCTGTTCCCACGCGAGTACAAACGTAGGGGTGAGGGGGCGTACTGGGAGCACAGATGCGTGCACATCGGAAGGGTACCTTACGATCGCTACCCCCTCTCTTCCTATGGCGTCAGATGTTTACCTGCGATCCCTTAGTAATGAGGCAATCGCGCACTCAGTGATTAGTGTCACCACAGCGAAAACAATGCTTCCTAGTCTGCACAATAGTCACAGCGAGTAACTTGGAGCTATTACATTTGACCAAGAATGGCACCTGTGCTGTACTATCAACACGTTTGAAGTGTCAGTGCGCGATCTAACAGTGTTCTGGGTAGTAGTGGTGCATTATGTCGGAGCATTCGAACGTGGGCAGATTGTTGATGTTAGCGATTTGGACGGGTCCGTAACCAAGATAGCCGAGGTGTTTGGCGTTTCAATAAGCCATAACGCGGACGAAAGTGTGTGTTGAGTGATCGTAACGGACGGAGAATGACAACTGCAAAAGTCACTGCAGAACCGAACGTCGCTCTCTAGAATCCTGTCAGCACCGATATAACACGAAGGAAACTCATGAATAGGGAACTACGCATCGAGCTGGAGTCCAAAAACGACTCATCAATCATGCAAATGCTCTTAATAGGAAAACGTGGTGCCTAAACCATTTAACCCGGCTCTGGAGAAATGGAAGAACGTCTTTTGGGTAGCAGGAAGCTTGTTTCACACTGTTTCCAGGTTCTGGTCGAGTTTAAGTACAAAGAATGACACATGTTGTGGTATTAGATGGGCCCCACCACTACTCTGCGAGATCGGATTACTTCCAAAGATTATGTGGTCCATTTGGCTGATCAGGTCCATCCCATGGTGTGTGTGTGTGTGTGTGTGTGTGTGTGTGTGTTGGGGCTTATGGGCGCTCAACATCGAGGTCATCAGCGCCCTGAAACACATTAAAAGGAACGAATGTGGACAGACCTAATAAAACCGAAGCACACACCCAAAAAAAGCAGGAAAAGAAGGAAAATGCTACATAAGAAAGTAAAACCGAAGGAAAGGGAAAACATAGCAACAAGAATGCCACAGGAAGTTGTCATTGCCTGGCCACTTACATAAAATATGGGCGAGCTTGTTACACAGTGAGCAAATTAAAATCCTCTCCCTAAAATCTTTGTAAAAACATTTGACATGGCACAGAACTTTAAAACATTAACCACATTCGTCCGAGTGTTGCCTAAAAGAGATGGCAGGCCCGCTGACAAGTCAGCCGCGGACCGCTGGTCAGAAAATAAAACGCAATCCAATAAAACGTGGCGCACAGTGACCTGGACGCCGCAGGCACCACACATTGGAGGGTCCTCTCGCCGGAGCAGAAAGCCATGCGTCATAGGGCTGTGGCCTATTCGAAGCCGAGTGAGAAGAACCTCGTCCCGTCGATGGGGCTGAAAGGAAATACACCACACTCGCGTTGTGGGCTTAACTATACGGAGCTTATTGTCAGCCACTTCCAGCCACTCATCCTCCCACCGACGCATGACCCGTGAGCTCAACAGCGAGGTGAGTGCGTGCAAGGGGTTAGTACACTGAGAGACTTGTGGATCGAGACACGCCTCGTTGGCTGCGAGATCTGCCCTTTCATTCCCAGCAATGCCAACATGTCCCGGAACGCAGCAGAAACCTACAAACTTCCCCAGTCGCTGTAGTCGGAGGAGGGCATCCTGGATGGTCTGGACTATTTTGTCTGCCGGATACAAACGTTGCAATGAGTGAAGGGCACTTAGTGAATCGGAACAGACAAGACATTGAGGAGAGGAAGAATGTCTCATCTGCTCCAGTGCCCGCAAGATCGCAGACAATTTTGCATCAAAGACAGTAAAAGTCTGAGGCAGTCGGACCTTGAGGACACGATCCGGAAAAACAACTGAGCAACCAACGGAATGCCCTTGTTTCGACCCATCCGTAAAAACAGCTACATAGTCGTGGTGCTAAGATAAAATGGCAGAAAATGCTGAATTAAAAACGGTGGCAGGAGTGCAATCCCTCTTGTACTGCAACAAATCTAAAATTATTCCGGGCCTCTTCAGTAACCAGGGTGGCAGGCAGTTAAAACCCTGGATTTAGGGTTGGACAGACTCCACACCGAGGAACTCTAGTACACGTTGCACACGGATCCCAAACGGCAACGTAGTCCGGGGACGGCGGGAAAAAAGGCAGTGGATGGGCAACAAGACGGTGAGGAGGCGAGCTGGGAGCTGCAAGAAACGTACAAGCCTGGCCAGTCGAATCCTAGCATGGTGAACAGCGTCAAGGATCTGCAAATAAGATGGCCTTGCTGACCCATACACTGTGCACCCATAGTCCAGCCGTGAACGCACAAAAGCTCGATAAAACTGAAGGAGAAGCGCCCTGTCCGCTCCCCAAGACCTGTGGCTGAGGCACTTGAGGATGTTCAGCGCCTTCAGGGTTCTGGCTTTCAAGTCACGTAGGTGTGGCAGCCATGACAAGCTGGAGTCAAAAATTAGGCCCAGAAACCGCACTGTGTCTCTAAAATGTAGGACAGTATCCCCCATATGCAAGGCAGGCAAAGTAAAAAGATGACGAGAACGATTAAAATGAACACAAACAGACTTTTCGGCAGAAAACCGAAAACCCGTCTTTGCAGCCCACTCCTCTAACCGCCGCACTGTTAGCTGAAACTGACGGCTCACGGTTGCAACACTGGAGGAGGAACAGAAAACAGCAAAGTCGTCCACAAATAAGGAGCACTGTACTGGACTCCTCACTGTAGACGTTATACTGTTGATGGCTATGGCAAAGAGGGTAACGCTTAAAACCCTACCCTGGGGGATACCGTTCTCTTGCTCAAAGCGATCAGACAGTGTGTTACCAACACGGGTCCGAAAAAACCGCGGCCATGAAAGCCCCATTGATGCATTTGTGCAAGAATACTGTGTCTCCAAGTAGTATCATACGCCTTACTGATATCAAAGAAGATACCGATACAGTGATGCTGACGGAGGAAAGCCTGCTGAATAGCCGCCTCTAGGAGGGTCAGGTTGTCGACCGTGGACCGAAACTTTCGGAATCCACACTGAAAGCGGCAAAGGAGCTGTCTGGTCTCTAACAGCCAGACCAGACGACGGTTAACCATCCGTTCCAGGCTCTCTCCGACACAGCTTGTCAAGGCGATACTCCGATAACTACTGGGACATGTGCGGTCCTTTCCTTGTTTGAGGAGAGGGATTGGAATTGCCTGCCTCCACGAGTTGGGGAAGACACCTGTCTGCCATATTAGATTAAAACATTCGAGGAGGAGTTCCTTTGACGCCGCTGGAAGATGTCGAAGCATGCAGTACCAGATGCGGTCGTAACCTGGTGCAGTGTCAGAAGACTCAGTAAGTGCCGATTCAAGTTCCCACATGGAGAAAGGGGAGTTGTAGGCCTCAGAAGTGTTCGATCGAAAGTCCAAGTTCGCTCTTTCGACAGTCGCACGGTAGCGACGAAACACTGGATCCTGGTTTGCAGTGGCAGTACTTTGTGCAAAATGCTCTGCCAGCGTCTGAGCAATGGCTCTGGGTTTCGTTTGAAGGCATTCCTGGTTCAGGACAGCAGCTATTGGTAAACGGCTACGTTTACCGGAAATCCTCCGGATGGCTTCCCATACTTTTGTGGAACAAGTGGAACGGTTGATGGAGTCCAGGAACTCCTGCCATGACCTTTTCTTGCTCTCCTGAATGACACGGCGTGTCCTGGCTCTCGCGATTCGAAAGGCGGTAAGATTGACCGCTGTTGGGCGGCATTTAAATCGGCGAAAAGCCGCACGCCTGTCCCGGATGGCTGAACGGCACTCTTCTGTCCACCAAGACACAAGACGCCACTTAAGAGGGCCAGAAGACTGTGGTATGGACAGGTCAGCAGCATGATGAATCACAAATGTGATGTGATCCCCCCATTTATGTACGCTGTTGTGGCGTTCAAAGACAGCCAACCGAGTGAACAGTGGCCAGTTAGCTCTGCCAATCATCCACAATGGCGGCCACTGCTCCAGCAATACGCCATCCAGGAGATGAATGCGGATGGGGAAGTGATTGCTGGAATGGTCGTCAATGATCTCCCAGTGAACAGAGTCAGTGAGGGTTGGAGAGCAGAAAGATATGTCAATGGCTGAGAATGACCCAGTAGCAGTAGAGAAATGTGTCGGAGTACCTGTGTTGAGGATGCACAACATTTGAAATGTTAGGAGGCTCTCCAAAATTCGACCTCGAGTGCAAAGAGAAGTGGAGCCCCACAGGACATGATGGACATTGAAGTCTCCCAGGAGGAGAAATGGGCGGGGGAGTTGGTCGATAAGATCTGTGAGAGCGTCTAAGGTCATTGCATCCAGAGGGGGTAAATAAAGGGAGCAAACGGTAAGCCTCCGACGTGAATGAATTTCAACTGGAACTGCTTGCAGGTCAGTATCCAGGGGGAGAGCACAGGAGTGGTGGTCATTATTGACAAACACGGCGACTCCGCCTTTGGCCCTTTCTCCAGTCAGGTCATGTTTGCGAAATAACGTATAGCCCCTTAGTACAGGAGCATCAGATGGTTTTAAATGCGTTTCCTGTAAACACAAGCACAGGGGGCGTTGCCGTGCTGGGAGGTTCAGTTCCTCCACATGTGCCCGGAATCCATTCATGTTCCACTGTATAATGGGAGCCATCTATCAGGGTGGCAGTACCTTCATCCTCACTTTCTGTCGGGGAGGAGAGCCCACAACAGGTGGAGGCTCAGTTTTGGGGCGAGATGATTGCCCCAGTCTGACATCAACCTCCATCGCTTCTGAAGAGGAGTCGAGAGAGACGTCAGAGAGAATGACATCATCATCAGCAGACTGTATAACTTCAGTCTCCTTCAGTGGGCGAGTCTTTACCTTTGGCTTTGGTTTAGATTTTATGGCCTGAGGTGGCATTGGAGCCAAAACCTCAGAAGCAGTAGGGGGTGTAGCAGCGCTGGGCAGTGCACAAGACTGAACCCGCGAAGGGGCAGGAAGGTCGAAGATGTCAGCTACCACGGCCTGGTCAGAAGGCTGGAGGGGGGGGGGGGGAGCATCAGGCTTCACAGGAACGGCAGCAGCACAAGTACATTGACAAACGCAGGTGCTAGTGCTGACAGTAGCAACCTCCGTTTGTGTAGCGGCATCGGTTTTCAAGACTGGCTGTTTCAGAACGGAAGAAAAGGAGGCAGCGAACGTGGGCGGCTGCATGGACTTGTAGATTTTCTTTGCCTCATCATACGGGATGCGTTTGGTGGTTTTAAGTTCCTGGATCTTCCGTTCCTCAAGGAAAACTCTGCATTCCCTGCTCCACAGAGGGTGATCCCCAAAGCAGTTGACACACTTGGGAGGAGAGGAGCAACCAACTCCCTCATGGGCGACTTTACCCCATTTCCCGCAAGTGGCTTCCCCTTTACAGCCGAGAGTAGTGTGTCCAAAGAGTTGACATTTAAAACACCGCATGGGGTTGGGGTAATAAGGCCGTACACTGAGACGTAGGAAACCTGCCTTCACATGCTCTGGCAATTTGGTGCTGTTAAACGTAAGGATAAATGAGTCAGATTTCATGAGAGCACTATCCACCCGTTTCATAACGTGTTGCACGTCGACAATTCCTTCCCGGGACCATTCAGCCTTCAGTTCGTCTTGGGGAATGTCAACGAGATCTCTGCAAGTCACAACACCCTTGCTGTAGTTCAAGGTGTTGTGAAATTCAGTCTCTATCGCAAACTCCCCAAGAAATTGTGCCTTCTGAAGGTTCTGGGCTTGCTGGAAGCTAGGTGTTTCAACCAGCAAGGTGCCATTTCGCAAGCGCTTTACAGATTTTTATGTGCCAGCAATACCTTCTAAGCCCTTCTGTATATAAAATGGTGAAACTTTTTCGAAACTCGCATCTTTTCTTTTAATTATAAGAAACACATTCTGCGAAGCAGCATGCGTTCTGTTACTACTACATGTATCAGAAGGACTGGCTACACGAGCCCTCTTGTTAGATTTGGTGTTAGAACCTACAAGCGGCCCACTCTTTCCGCTGGGAGGAGGATAAGAAAACTTAGAGAGTTCCATCTCGGTCCCACGAGCAGCTAGGGAACTAGAAGTCCACCTAGACAGAGCCCCGCGTGCCTAGGTAAGCCTTATACAACTGAGGTGCGGCAGGTGCCCCAGAGGTTGCCCGGTAGCGACTGTTCCACCTCAACAGCCAAGCATCTCATCAGCGCGCAGCACACCTTGAGATTGAGGGCTTGTTTATAGAGGTTTATTCCATCCTCGCGATCCGGGCGGTCAAGCCAAGATCCCCATTCCCTGAGACACCCAACATTCCACCGCCGCGCCACACGGTGGTCGCTGAAGTAAGCCCAGAGCTTACGGTGACAGGGAACTGGCGGCTCTTACCAGTCCCCAGCTCAGGAACCCCGGGGTCGCCAAGCCCGTACCCAGCAAATGAATGCTGAGCCCCTGGGGGCTCCCATGCTGCAATGATTGTCTCCTAATAGTTATGTTGTGATCCAAGACGACACAGCCGTTGTACAAGCGGCTTGCGTGACCCAGACAGGTTTTGTGAGCGATAGCATAAATTCACCTGTCTCACTACCACCACAGTCACCAGATCTGAACTTGCCACAATTATGCAGGAATGATAGTATAAGATTTCCTTGTAAATCATTCCGAGGTAACTGGTAGCTATGGCAATGATTATCCTGTACTGCATCAGGCGTGCTAAGACTTCGCCATTTCGGTATTTCCGTATTTTTGACCATCTCCAGTTTACGTCAGAAATCTACTAAAGAGACGGCGCACACTACGTTTGTCCGTCCTCTTCTGGGGTATTGTTGTACACTATGGTACCCTCACTACATAGTATTTGCGGAGGGCGTCGAAAAATCTCAAAGGAAGGTAGCTCGTTGAGTATTATTATGAAGTACTAGAGAGAGGATATCGCAGATATGGCATTCGAACTGAGGTGAAAATCATTAAAACAATGGACTTCTTCACTGTGGCGAGATATTTCACGAAATTTCAATCATTTAATAATACTTTGTGGGCTCCCAACTGTATACGAAAAATTGACCATAGCAATAAAATAATAGAAATCAGAGTTCGCACCGAAATATTTAGGTGTTCATTTTTCTTACATACTGTACGAGAGAGGAAAGCTCGAGAAATAGTCGGAGAGTGGTTGAATGACCCTTCCACCAAACACTGAAATCTGAGTTGTAGATGCGGTGGAAAGTTATTGGGAGGTCGTTCTTCCCATGCATAACCGTGTTTGGCATATGACCTTTTTTTCGACTTACGAAAAAGCACGAAGATAGCTAGTAGTCATTCATCAAGTAATATTTTAAAATAACTGCATGGTGGAAAGGACGCCATTCTTGATTCATCGACGCTTTGTTGCCTACGTAGAAGATCTCAACCGTGGATTTCCACTGTCACATGTCGCCAGGATATTGCGCTTAAAAATCGAGCCATCAGCTCGTCCGCGCCCCCTAAATTCCACCGCCTGCCTGAGCTGTCGGCAGAGCACCGTCGACCACGCGCACGCAACTACACGCACCGTCACGACCGGCAAGCCCGCTCGATACGGCCGCACGCTGCTCCCTGCTCTTCTTTAATCCCGCGCTGCGCGGCTCTTGCCTCGTGGCGTCTCAATCCCGCCACCCGCCTCCCGCCGCCCCTGGCCCTGCGGCAGCCACCCCGGCGTCCGCGTGCAGCGGGCTGTCTCACCATTAGGCGCCGCCTCCGTAAATCCACGGCCGCTGCCGGCGCGTGGTGCCGCCGTCCACTTTTATTTACGGGCGCTTCGCTTTCTTCCGCCCTGTCCGGAGCCTCTTTGGAGCACGTCGTGCTGTCAGCCGGACAAGCTCCCCGTGGTTTTTCTGGCAGGCTGCGGCGGCACAACTGCGCCGAATTCGCCTGCGTGCGGCACTGAAAGAATTAGAGACCTGCACGAACAAAACAGCGAGTCCCTCCAACGTTATACAATGACGTACGAGGTCAACTTGCGAACGTCACGTCTTATTTTCTTCAATCATTGCTAGCTTATATTCTCAACTATACCATTTGTGTTTCCATTTCATCTTACAATCCTGGCGCCGTAAGTCTCCTTTCGACCGCAATTTTCATTTTAGAAAGAAGGATGAGAGCCTTGGAGCGAGATCTGTTCGAGAATCGATTTTCGAGGTGGGGAAAATTCTCTGAAATTTGGTAGAAAAGATTCGATGCATGTCTTGACCAAAATATATTAATTTTTTGGCGCATTACAGTTGTAAGGTGGCGTGGTCTCCTGACCTTCATTTCCTACATATTCTGTCCTCACAGTTGTATTCTGCACATCAATACGCTTCATTCGAACCCAAACTCGATAAGGTAGAGTCAATTTTGTATGAATACATGTAATCGATATGCAAATCTAATAAGTACGAGGGTTATTCCAAAAGTAAGGTCCGATCGGTCGCGAAATGGAAACGACTATGAAAATCCGATAAAGCTTTGCACAGATGTGTTGGGTAGTGTCTCTAGTATAACCCCAGTTAGCATCACGTCGCTCTTCTCATTTCTGAGCTCGCAGTGAGTGCGTAAAGATGTCTAGAAAATAGTGTCTGCCGCCAAGTACGAGGGCCTGGTGAGAAATTTCGCCTGAAGCTATGCAGCCAACATTACATAACTGTCGTGCTGTTTCGTCTTCACGACAATTCTCAGCCGCATTCTGCAGGGGCAATGAAGATGCTCCTGCATCGTTTTCAAATGGAAATGTTAGATTACCCACAATACAGTCCGCAATTGTCTCCCCCTGAGTTTCATCTCTGGTCACATGAACCGCTGTCTTTGAAGACAACATTTTGACACAGACAACGAGGTGTAGGCCAGCGTGGAGAATTGGCGGAAAGCACTGGCGGCTGTCTTCTATGATGAGGCTATTGAAAAGTTGGTACAACGCTATGACAAAAGTCTAAGTCAGAACGGCGACTACGTAGAGAAGTAGCTGAAAGGTGTAGCTAATTGTACAAGTAAAACATTTCTGATGTTCACTGTGGTTTCAATTTGGCAATCAATCGGACCTTACTTTTGGAATAACCCTCGTAAATCACAAGTGCGCACCGAGGTTGAAATGGTCGACGCTGGTGTACTCAACATGAAGGGCACAGGAATTTTCATTCTAGGAAGGCGGCCGGCCCACTGGGAGGCCCGTCCCTTCAGAGGGGTGGGTTGGGACACACATACTTCAGCCGGGACGACGGCCCAGAGAGAGGACAGCTTTTGCTAGAGTGAAGGGATAACGACCCCCATGTTCGACTTAAAAGCAAATTCCGCTACATTGTGTGGGAGCCCCCAGGTGACGCATTTTTTCACGGGCTGGCTGCGTAGTTATGGAGTTCTCACAGGAGGACAGTATACGCATAATGGAGATGCTACATATTTCTGCATTGATCGACTGAAACGAAACGTAATTCTCCTGTTTAAAAGAGCAACGCTGATTGGCGGAGTATTTCTGACCCAAAGAGCCAGATGAGTGAGGGAAGATAGTGAATGATATACCCTTGCAACTTCTCCAGAGAAAGGAGCCGTTCCGTTGTCGCTGTTGGAGCAGGAACACGTAACGAGAGCGAGAGCGCTCTTACATGTACGCAAAGAGCGAGGAACAAAGTCTCTCCTCAGTACTTCACTGGGAGAGCACCTCTGTCGCTAGCGAATCGGAGTGATACTCTATATTGAGTCGCTCGCGATTAAGCGTTGTTCACTGTGTTGCCCGCCACACTTATTGTGCAGTGTGAACACGGACAGAGTACTAGTTAAACGCCTGTGAGCAAATATTAAGTGGCATCGTGGTTGACTGGTTATCTGACTGGTGTACCACGCCAATAGTTAGACTAGGGGCAGACAGGAGTCCTTGACTTCATCAAGTGGTAGGGAGAGTTTGATTGGCGATGGTCAATACAGATAGAAAGAGATAGTTGTGTTATTTGTCAGCAGCGAGCGACGCAGGCAGCAGTCGTCGCAGCTCACGGTATTGCGCGCTACAGTGTATGAGAGTCCCATCTGTCCTCCATAACAGTACACTCCATTACATTTCTCATGCAACAGCCTTGACCGTACCTAGAACAGTTATTCTAGTTGTGTAGGCGTGGCTCTCAGCCATTTGGCTGAGTAAATAACATTCTTAAAGAAAATGGAGAAAAGAACCTTTCCATACTTTGTAAAGTAATAGCATTCCTATCCATAGAAGGCAATCTACTGTTCTGAAAAAACTTGGAAATTTATTAACTTATAAGAAAAGTTTCACTTCATTTCTCAGAATTTTTTGCAATAAATAATATTTTTAGTTCATTTAATGTTTTTCTTACACTAACTAGTAATACTCCAGTATCCAAGTATTCCACTAGTTACGTAAGAATATAGAATATTTTTTATATCTTTTCCTTACAGCGGACGACTCCAGATGATATTTGTTGCTGAATGTTTTTCTAGCAGTTCTTGTTGGTTCATTAGGAGTGTCTGTCTGTAGTAGTGTCTGTCTGTAGTAGTTGTTTCTTGCAGGAGCCAAAGGGTACTTGTTGGATCAACCCATTGCGCAACTTGACAAAATAAAACCCACACACTCACACAGTTACCGGTCGTCTGCAGAAAGACATGAAATATATTTTATCTTGATCGAACAGTCCATGGGTGTACTGCATGTTTAAGGAGGACAATATTTTGGTAGCCAGACATGTCGCCATTGTCAGGTGGGTTGACAAACAGATTTCCTGAGGGTGCGTGGCTGACTTATCTTCCCTCCCACAGCAAGCCGTTCACTCCACGGTCCACTCCCGTGGACGTGCGTCGGCAGTAGCACAGACGTTATCATCGATGGTAGTGAGCATGTAGTTGCTCTTTCCGCCCTGATCGCCAGATCGTCGTGTTTGCTGAGCGCCCTATTTATCAGAACCAGTGCTGGTTCCCAAGCCTTGCTGAGCCGCAGTCCCGAATGATAATATTATACCTGGCACGAATTCCGATGGCTTCTCTAAAGAGACTGTCCCAATATTGGGGAGTCTCCCCTAAAATTGTGGTACGTTCATGTTCAGATTCTCTGACGAATAGTTCTCTGTGACTGCTGACATTCTGGGTTACATTAGTCGAGTGTGCCGCAGGCGTTCTAGGCATCGATCTTCTGTGGTGCGCACTGTTTGTGCAACGTATGTCTTGCCACCGTGGAACCGGCCTTCCACACGTCAAGGTCATTTTGGACACTCCACTGGGGTGAAAAATACAGTTTTTACGCGGTGCTTTTTCAGTATGACCCTGGTTACGCGCCTGTATACGGTATAAAAGCTGTGGCTACCCCTTCCTCCGTGATTTCTTTCGATTCCATAAGCTATACTGTAGTGGTGAGGCGAATAGCCTGCTTAATCTGCCATTCTGAGTATCCGTTTTTCCAAAACACAGTTCTAAGGGGTTGCATTTCCTGGGGCGTTGTCTCTTCGTCAGAGATGCTATGCTAATCCTTGAAGTCTTAATAGACGTCCTATCATCCTGGTGATTCTTCTTGTCATTGTTTTCCGTATATTCCTCTCCTCGCCGATTCTGCGGAGAACCTCCCCATTTCTTATCTTATTAGTCCACCTAATTTTCAACACTCTTCAGAAGCGCCCTACCTCAAATCCTTCAATGCTTTTCTGTTCCGGTTTTCCCATAATACGTGTTTCACTACCACATTTTGTTGTGCTGGAACGTACATTCTCAGAAATGCTTGATAGTAGCAGACTTCTCTTGGACAGGAATGCTTTTTATGCCAGTGATAGTCTGCTTTTTATGTCCTCCTTCCTCCGTCCGTGACGGGCTATTTTGCGGCCCAGGTACCAGATTTCCTTGACTTCATCTAGCTCGTGATCCCCAGTTCTGATATTAAGTTACTCCCTGCTGTCATTTCTGCTACTTCTCATTGCTTTAGTCTTTATTCGATTTACTCTCAATCCACATTTTGTTCCCGTTACATGGGACTGTTCATTCTATTCAACAGATTCTGTAATTCTTCTCCACTTTCACTGAGGATATCAATGTCATCAGCGAATCTTGACATTAATATTCTTTCACTCTGTGTTTTAATTGCACTGTTTAATTTTTATTTTATTTCCTTCATTGCTTCTTCGATGTAAAGATTGAACAGTAGGGGCGAAAAGCTGCATCCCTGCCTTACACCCTTTTCAGTCTGAGAAATTCGTTGTTACTCTCCCACTCTTATTTTTCCTTCTTGATTCCTGCACGTATTGTGTATTGTTCGTCTTTCACTATAACTTACCCTACCATTCTTAGAATTTCAAACATCTTGCACAAATTTACGTCGTTGAATGCTTTTTCCTGCACCACAAATCCTATGAACGTGTCTTGATTTTTCATTAGTGTTGCTTCCGTTACCAACCGCAACGTCAGAACTGCCTATCTGGTGCCTTTACTTTCCTTAAAGTTAAACTGATCGTCATATAACAGAGCTTGAGTTTTCTATCAAATTCTCCTGTATATGATTAATGTGACAAACGTGGATGCATGAGCTGTTAAGCTGATGGGCGATAATTCTCGTAAATTTCGACTCTCATTATCTTCAGAATTGGGTGTATGTTGTTTTTCCGAAAGTGTAAGGGTATATCGCCAGTCTCATACATTCTGCTTACCAACGTGAATAGCCTTTTAGTTGCCACTTTGCACGATGATTTTAGTAATCCTCCTGCCTGATTCTAGTTATGGATTCGTTATCCCTTCCATGTCGACTCCTTTTTCTTCTTCTCTCATGTCGTAAGGCAAGCCCTCCTCATAGATGGTGGTTGGTTGATTCGGGCAGAGGACCAACCAGTGAAGTCATCGGCCCAATCAGATTCGGCAAGGAAGGGGAAGGAGGTCAGCCGTGCCTTTTCACAGAAACCATCCCGACATTTACCTGAAGCGATTGAGGGAAATCACGGGAAACCTAAATGAGAATGGCCGAACGCGGGATTGAACCATCGTCCCACCGAACGCGAGTCCAGTGTGCTAACAACGGCGTCTCCTAGCTCTGTCCTCATACAGGCCTTCAGCGTAACCTTTCCACCTATCAACTCTCTCCTCTATATTTAACAGTGAATTTTCCACAGCGCCCTAAACGTTGTCGTCCTTGCCTTTAATTTCACGGAAGGTTACTATGACCTATCTGTGTGCTGAGTCAGTCCTTCCGCCGATAATTTCTTTTCCGATTTCTTCACATTTTTCATGCAAACATTTCGTCTTAACTTCCCTTCACTTCCTATTTATTTCGTTCTTAAGTGACTTGTACTTCTCTTGTTCTGAATTTCCCTGCACATTTTTGTACTTCCTTCTTTCCTCGATCAACTGGAACATTACTTCCGTTATACATCGTTTCTTCGCATTTGCCTTGCTTGTTCCTATCTCTTTCTTTGAAACTTCTGTGATTGTCCTTTTTAGATATGTCTGTTAATCTTCAACCGAACTACCTACTGAAATATTGATTGTCGCAGTATTTATAGCCTCAGAAAACTTCAAGCGCACTGATTCTTCCTGACTTGTCTCTTAAACTTCAGCTTAATCTTTATCATTACTGAACTGTAATCAGAGTCTATATCTGCCCCTGGGCATGCTTTACAGTCCAATATCTGATTTCTAAATCTCTGCCAGGCCCTTATGTGATCTGAGTTGATTCTTCCCTTAGCTGCCGGCTTTTTCCTAATGTACCCCTTTCTCTTGTCGTTCTTGAACAGCGTATTCGCTATTACTCAGTGATACTTCCTGCTTTACTCAATTAGTCTTTCTCCCCTCTCGTTCATACTATCAAGCCCATATTCTGCTTAACACTTTCTTCTGCTCCTTCCCCAACAACCGCATTCCAATCCCGCATGACTATTAGGTCTTCATGAACCTTTACATACTGAATTATCCGTTCAGTACCCTCATATTCCTGGACAACAGAAGTCTACTAATATCAAACATAGGCCTTCATTTGAGGAAGAAATTTCTCAGAATGTACGTTTGGAGCACAGCATTGTATGGATGTGAAACATGGACTGTTAGAAAACCAGAACAGAAGAGATCGAAGCATTTGAGATGCGGTGCCACAGGCGAATGTTGAAAATTAGGTGAACTGGTAAGGTATGGAATGAGGAGGTTCTGCGCAGAATCGTAGAAGAAAGGAATATGTGGAAAAGACTGACAAGGAGGAGGGACAGGATGATAGGACATCTATTAAGACATGAGAACCATGGTACTAGAGGGAGCTGTAAAGGCCAAAACTGTGGAGGAAGACAGAGCCTGGAACACATCTAGCAATTAATTGACGACGTAAGGAAATTCCTATATCTAAACTGAACATCTCCATATCCCTTTTCAGATTTTCTTGCTTCCCCGCCACGTTCAAACTGCTGATATTCCACGTCCCGACTCGCACAATGTTATCCTTTCGTTGGTTATTCAATCCTTTCCTCGTGGTCACCTCCTCCTTGACATTACCATCCCGGAGATCCGAATGCGGGACTAATCCGGAATCTTTTACCAATGGAGAGATTATAGTGACAATTTTTCAGTTGCAGGCCACATGTCCTGTGGATACCTTTTACGTGTCTTTGATACAGTGGTTTCCATTACCCGTGCATTCTTATGCCGTTGATCATTGCTGATTCTTCCGGCTTTTAGGCGACAGTTACCACCGTAAGAGCAATAGGGTGCTCTGAACCTATGTCCTTACCGCAAAATCCTCCTTCACAAGGCCGTTGGAAGAACGAGAGTTACTCCTTATATCGGAAGCATTTGGAAGCCATTTTTATTCAAAATTCAAGGCTTGAGGAGGTTCGAACCGGGGGCCGAGGACGTTTGATCAGTAGTAAAAGACGCTACCCCCTCACAGAAACGCTACCTCCACCGCCCCCCCCTCTCTCTCCCTCCCTCCCTCTCTCTCTGTCTCTCAAGGAATCTACACTAAAAAGGTCTGTTTGCCACCACCATTTTGACCCTAAGAAAATATCTTCGCCACTTGAGGCGCTGCCAATTAACTACACCTTTCCAATAGTTCTGTCTAAACTAAGAAAGGAAGGAAAAAATGGGGGAGAGGGTATCGTATGTATGTAACAGAGAAGAAGCTCTATTTTTCACGCCTTTGAAGTGAAGTCCGTGAAGCTGCCCGTAGCCATATGGGAATCCACGAACGTGTTCTCGAAAATAAAAGGGAATGTCGTTGTGGACCATAGAATCAAGAACCCAAAAGTAATGCCTCACATCAGATCAACTGCTCACTGCAGGTACATTCCTATTACGAGGTGGGTCGTAGAAGGCACTCCAGAGAAGTGTGGAAAGTATTCCCAGTGTTTCAGATCAAGGATAATGGCGCAATGTCATTCGCTCGCCTAAGTCCGATAATTTACAATACCCTTCTCGACAGTTGCAAAAATATATCGAAGGCCGCGAAACCAGCTCGCAGCGTGAGTCTTCGTCTGAGGGTAGTACACGTCATCCGGGAACAACATCATGTGCGATGTTACTCGGTGAGGAGTTCGACGTGTGAGGAAGACCAGAATTCACTGGGCGAAGCGCCAAACGCCTACTGCTGGGCCATAAAACAAGCGATAATCGTCTGTGTCCGCACCCCGAACACGACGCAAAGCTGAGAGTCGTTTAGGTGAACTTGGTTAAGATTTAATTATTTGCTATTTTCTTTTAGTTTGTTATCTCTATAAAAGAACAGATCTAACCCTGCACGTGAACTGGCATGAATAAAGCACATAATATTTTAACGTAATTTCAAATGTGTTAGCAATAACTAACCATTATGCTGTTTAAGGGGAGGGGGAGGGAGAGACAAGTCTATGTAGACTAACTACATTAAAACAAAATAATTATAATAATAAATAAAAAACTATGCATACTACCATCTGGCCATCTGGCGCACAGATGTCTGTTCATCCGGAGTGCCGGCCGAAGTGGCCGTGCGGTTAAAGGCGCTGCAGTCTGGAACCGCAAGACCGCTACGGTCGCAGGTTCGAATCCTGCCTCGGGCATGGATGTTTGTGATGTCCTTAGGTTAGTTAGGTTCAACTAGTTCTAAGTTCTAGGGGACTAATGACCTCAGCAGTTGAGTCCCATAGTGCTCAGAGCCATTTGAAAAATTGTTCATCCGGAATCCAGAAGCCACACACTGCTGGTCTGTTGTACTATGAGGAATTGTAGATCACAAATTTTGTGATTTATAATTTTGGGCTACACTACTAAAACGCAGTACTGCACAGCACTTCACAAAAACAACACTTACGCTACACTATTGCACTTAGTAGAAGAACCAAGCAGGATATGTCATTTGCCTGGATGGTTAGCCTCCGGCTTGCTGAGGTGCAACTCAGGATTCACAGGGGCTGTGCTGCTATGCCACCCGAGGTGTAGAGACTGGGAGGTGGCTGTCAAAGTCTCAGAAAGTCCCTGCTGGTCCTCTCCGAGGCTCGTCTCCTCACTGCTTCCAGAAAGTAATTGTAGGTGGGTGTTCTGCCGTGGCGTATCTCGTTATTATATTGTAAGGCCTCTTCTTGGTTGTCTCTCAGCCATGCAGGCTTACAATTCGTAAGCTGATATCTTGGCTGTGAGCGAGGACAGCTTATGCCACAGTGCCTCATTACTTATTATAATTATACTCTGCTCCATTTCCAAATGCGTTCCGTTCCTGCTCTGTAACATCTTGTCTAAAAGTACACCGCAAGACGATGCGACCCGGGGTACTGACTACAAGTGCCTTTGGTACGCTGTCGTATTTTTAGTAAGTGGCTTGACTATGGACTATGTCCCGACAGGTAGTGTATGGCTCCATTAGTAGTAAGAAAGTATACAATTCTTGTTCTTTCGTTTATGTCACGAAGGAACTGATAGGTTCACTTCACGACTTATGCCCTGTCACAGGTTCTTGCTATACCTTATTGATGCAAGCTTTTATTTCCTCATTCCATACGACTCTTTATGCCCAGTATCTCCTTTACCTTATCATATTCGTGCTTTTTGAGCAAATACAGGGTGATTCAAAAAGAATACCACAACTTTAAAAATGTGTATTTAATGAAAGAAACATAATATAACCTTCTGTTATACATCATTACAAAGAGTATTTAAAAAGGTTTTTTTTCACTCAAAAACAAGTTCAGAGATGTTCAATATGGCCCCCTCCAGACACACGAGCAATATCAACCCGATACTCCAACTCGTTCCACACTCTCTGTAGCATATCAGGCGTAACAGTTTGGATAGTGTGATGTTACAAAATAAAAGTGATGTTGTTATTCAATGGAAAGTTGGAAATTGAGATTTAGCTTACTGTTTTATCAATCACAATTGGCGTAAGAATCATGGATTGACCATTGTCATAAAATATTGCATTATGAGGTGTGATTAGTTTTTACTTGCAGTTTCGCGTGGCTTGAGGCAGTCACAACTAGCGTGCCATGGATTAAGAAATCGCATTATCGTCTTTCTAATTACTTCATGATCGTAGATACGATCATACCCGGTTGTGAAGTTATTGTTATGACAAAACAATTTCCTAAGGGACCAGAAAGTTCTTAAGGGCGCAAAAACAACTGTAACATCACACAAAAGGGAAATTCAATATTAAAGCTGATGCAAAAAGACGATAAAACAGTTTTCTTTTTATCAATGTAACACGCACATTGGACTGCTGATCTCCGTGTCTGTAATCTTATCAAAATGCATAATTAAAATGAAAATAATACTGAGGAGATGATAGGAATGAGCACTGCTAAATGATTCAGTATTCCCAGAACAAATATTTATTATAAACTAAAACATATATCGTACCTTAAGCTTAGTACTACAATGACGGTAGATTTTTATGTCCGTATCATGTCCACTGAGCGCTCTTTTATATAGCCATTGTCTTCTTTGAGTCGCTCGTGCGTCGTCACGGTAAGTTATAACAGTTCTTTACACTTCACTCAAACTTAAACATAACACGTTTTTATACATTTAGTAAAAATTAGATCAGACTGCCACAAATCTGCGTCCGTCTTACTTCAGAAAAACAGTACAAGTCTTCTTAGCGCTCAAGGCTTCATTTGTTCTCCAGCGAACAAAATAGTGACGGATCGTATATCTATCCGTATTTTTCTGTTTTTATTTCCGCCCAAAGACGACAAATTACATCATTAGAAAATTCCACCGTCGCTATGCGACGCCTCATTATACATTAATCATTATTTACAAACAAGTATTTGCCTTCTGGCTGAAAGTATTAACTACTCGTATTTGCTGTTTTAATGAAGTCAAAAATAGCGAATATCACATTGCCTCCCATGAGGAGAGAGGGAATGCCGAAGGATTACCTCGATCCTCATGTCCTCATGAGATATTCGTGATTTTTGGTGTGACATTTACATAATGTTACTGGCGTACTATGTACATAAATTGAAATTACATTTATAAACATATATCAGATATTTATCATTTTTCAAAATAAAGTTTTTCATTCTTTGTTCATCAGTCATTTCATTCCATAATACCAAGATTAATATTTATGTGCATATTTAAGTTTGGTTCATATTTGCTTATAACAATAAGTGAACGTTCATTTCGCTCTTCATGGGATAGAATTCAGAAATTACTTTCTCTTGAGCTTAACAACTAATACATGAGTACAGTGAGTACTTTATAGCTCCCTTAATTCGCCGCCAGAGAGTGCTTAGCTCTGCCTTTTGTCGTTGCAGAGTTTTAAATTCCTAAAGTTGTGGTATTCTTTTTGAATCACTCTGTATTGTGTATCTGCCTATCTTGCTGCTAGATCTAGAAGTAGCAACAATCCTAATATTACCAGAAGAGCCTCATTAGGTGTTGTTTATACCCGCCTGTCAGGAGCAGAAGAACACTCCACTGTGCTCGCCGTAGAGCCTGCGCTGTCCTTACCTTTTTGACTCTATGAGTCTAAACGCTCGACCCGTAGCCCACAGTAGCTAGTAAGACTGCGTTGTGGTACTCTTTTATAGAACCTAATGGCTGCTGAAAACTTGTTTGGTCAATTGCAGGTATTTTATTTAGGATTTTAAACCCTCTCTGTCTGATGATTTCTACATCTGCATGAAAGTTTTGCTTTTCGTCGACGTTAATTCCAACGTACCTATTTACGTCTTTTCTTTTTACTGGTTGGTCATTTATCCTTATTGTGCGAGTTCTCTTTCTTGCTAATATTCCTTTTAGTAAGATATAGACTGTTTTTGCGCTGTTTCGTTACTTTTTTTCTACGCACCAGTTGCTTAGTCTTTCAAGAACTTCTTTACTTTTTACCTCTGTCCTTGTGTTAGCAGATACTATAATCAGCAGATCGTCTGCGTGTCCATGCAACCTCTAGTGTTTGTCACAGTCTGAAGCCGATTCAGTAATCGCTCTACTCCAACATGCCAGACAGAACTCTAAACCACAAATAGAGCCCTGTGGGCAGCCTTTAGTGATGTCTTTCACAATTTTCCTCCCAGGATTTTCTAACTGTATCTGCCTGTCCGTGCAATAATCTCGTAGACTGTTATAAAAATACCTTGGGCAGTACACCTGTTAGCTGCGGTGGCTGAGATTTTCCATTCAAACTTGCAACAAATAAGGTTCGATCACCGAGTGTAACACAGCACAAGAACCGGACTTGATGTTAACACTTCCTTCAGCTTGTCAAACGCTTTCTGACACACTTTCATCCACTCATATTTCACACCCTTCCGTAACAACTGCGTCAACAGCTGTGCTAAATCTGCAAAACCCTTCACGAACTTTCGATAGAAATTGCAAATTCCGATGAATGACTGCACTTCCTTAACTGTTTTCTGTTCCCGAAAATCCCTTACAGCCTGTACCAACCTCGAATCTGTTCGCGCTTCGTCCTTTCTGATAATATGACCCAAATATTTTACTTCTTCTGATGCAAAATGACACTTCTCCAGGCAAATAATCAAACGAGCTGCTCTTAACCTCATAAGACTTCCCTTAACCACTGACTATGTTGCTCCATACAACTTGAAGATAGACCAGATACTGTCGTGGTTTCAAACCCCTCAAGACACTGTCTAGCAACCTCTGAAACGTTGCCGGAGCGTTTTTAAAACCGATTGGCATTCTAATGTGCTGGTAATGGCCTCCAACTGCTGAAAAGCAGTTTTTGGACGATCGTCTGGAGCCAACTAATGACAACCACTTGTCAAATCCATCGTCGAAAAGTCCTGGCACTGTCCTAAGTGATCCAAAGTCTCCGATATGTTTGGAATGGGGTATGCGTCCGTTACTGTCTTATTATAGAGGTGTCGGTAGTCACAACAGAACCTGTTAGTTCCATCAATAGATTTTTTAGACACAATGACAATGCTCGCTCCCCAGCAACTATTGCTATGCTCTATAATACAGTCCACAAGCTGCTGATCAATGAAATTCTCTACTATCTGTATGGTTTACGGTAAACAGGCGCTTCATTCCCTGTTGTTATCCTATGTTGAACTAATGGAGTTGCTGGTAACGGCCGTTGTGGAAGGAACAAATCTTTAAATTCCCACAATAATTCTTCCATATGCTCTCTTTCTCCTCCTTTAAAATGCACAATTTTGTCACGCAATGCAGTTCTATCGGCAGTTAGTGGTTGATCGCTTCGCCAAACTGTCAAACACCAGTCTTCGTCATCTGGCACGTCCAAATTTACTACAAAAACTCCTTTCCTCAAATTCGCGTCTACAGCGCTAACATTATCCACGTTCACGGGAACTACTCGCCCGTCGCTCCCCTCCTGTACTCGTACAACACTACGTTTCACAAAACAACCCAATGGACCTAAAACTTTATTATCCTCCAATGGTTCAATAACACATACTGTGCACACAGGTGGATTCGACTCCACACTTTCCGAAAGTGACTTCTCGGTGCCACTAGACGCACATTCATGAGAATTAAGCCTTAATGCAAATGTACACGGTTCATTTGGTTTGCTCATTACGTTGAACGCTCCTCGTGACAGCTCTGCATTGACAACAGTTTCCCTTAACTGAAATAACATTCCACCAAGTTCCAAAATTCATTGTCCAAGGTCAAATGATGTTGATGCAAGAAATCTACTCCTAGGATCATGTCGTAGCCCTCGCTTACCCATGGTACTACCACCATGCATACATTGAATCGGACTTTCTCTATTCGAAAGTCAACTGTCACCGACCCCAAAGGTGTGAGCTCCTTATCCCCCACTCCACGCAACCTATAACGTGGTGGGCCTAGCTTCCTTCGTCCCATTATATTCCTAGTACCCACTTACACTTGCACCCCTGTGTCCAACAAAATCTTAAACTTTTCTGTTCCTATGGATCCTACCACTGAAATTTTCCACCTCTGCATACGTATTCGTAGCATTGAAATTAAACAGGAGCTCCCTTAAGTGGGTCTTGGGCCCCCTATGCTGTTTAACGATTGTCCACCTCTCCTATCTCCACTTCTCCATCCTCCATGCTGCTGATTTCCACCCCTTCCTCTATTCCTTGGTGACAGGGTACATTGCCTCCGCACATGTCCCGTACGACCACACTTATAACATTTTATATCCACTATAAACACTGTTTGCCTGTCACATACCCCCGTTGCCATGTCTATTTCTTCACATTTAATTGCCAGCTGAATGGCCAAATACAAATCTTTCTGAGTTCCTTCACGCACTTTCCGTGACATATGCGCCGGTAACCCTCTCAAAAATACATCAAGTGCCCTTTGGTTGGCCTCCTGCAACAGAACACTATTCGCTTCATTGCTCTGACCCTATTCGTAATTATACTCGTTAATTTCTCTTATTCTGTCCGCAAATTTCTCTACCATCTCCCCCTTTCTCTTCGTCATTGTACTCTACCTCTCTCTAAAGTACCGAGCGCTATTGTATTTCTTGTACCTTTGTAGAAGCCCCTGCTACAACTGCTTTAACTGTCCAGACTTCCTTAAGGTTTCAGAAAACCTTACGTATGTATTCGCTTCACCCGTTAATCTAATCTTGGATACATGTAACAACTGTTTATCAGACCAACCATTCATCACAGCTGAAATTTCCAAGTCCTCCACAAAAGAACGCATATCCTCAGATGCCTTGCCAGCAAATGGAATAATAAAACTCGCAGCAGCTGGATCAATCTCCTGCTGCAGCATCCTAGGCAACAATGATGTGGTTTCCTGCTCATTTCTAGATGTTAATTAACTTCTCAACTGCGTATTGTCCACTGTCAGTTGTGCTATCTTTTCCATCAAAATCCGCACCGCTTCTCCTTCTGACACACCTTGCGTCCTTGACTCTGCCATTGTGTTGCTTTCATTCCCAGTTAGTCCCAAAACAAAATAATTATGTACGATAAAAACCTGCCTTCATACTACTCCATATCATCACACTCAGTATCATCATAAACCAATACGAAAGTAATTAAATGCCACGATAAAAAAAATCTTACTGCCCCAGATACACTAACACTTATTCTTACAAGAGAAATATGCCTACGCAAAACATCTAAAATGTAGCTTGCCCGGAGCCATACTCGAAAAAACAAAAAAAAGGCAAGAAAACGTCCAATACTCAATAGAAAACTAGTCAAAACTCACCATATCTTGTGACCATAATGCAGGCTGTGGGCTTGAACATCGTACTGGACTAATGACGTCCGCTATTCTGACACCAAAAGTAGTGGCTGTTACCAGGAGGTGCCACATTAAAACTCCATGAGGACTTTTCAAATGATTTATTTGTTTCCACTACAGTGCCTCGTTCACCTTGGACCACGTCACCGGGTCCCGCAATGCTGAGGCCACCGATGCAGTGACCCACTGCAATGCAGTGCTTGTGTTGGTTTTGTAGGACCGTGTCGTCAGGGCTAATATGCCAACCGGCTCAGTGGTCTTCTTCCCTGTTGACTCAGCACTGCTCCACTGGGAGCCGCCAAGCAGCCAGGTGCTTCCTTCCTCGCTGGCGTGGCTGAGATCGCGGCGATCACAAGTGCCCGCGTTCCAGCGTCCGAATCTGCGGCCCTCGCCTCGGGATGCCTCCAGTGTGTGTTGGAAGCCAGGACTACTGCTCGCGGTAGTGAGCCCTGGAGTACCTCGCCACTGAGTGGCTGGCTGAGTACCCCGCATAAGGCTCAGAGGGTCGAACCAGCGACCCGCGATGGACTGGAATGCTGGTGCCCCATCTGCTGCTGTGTGTAGCTGGTAGTGTGACATGCCCCGCCGTGCAGGAGGGCTGCCACAATTGAATGACTCTCATTAGAAAACGGCACCTATTTATACTCGGCTGTTCGCCTCTGTTTTGCTAATGCGCTGCTCCGAATCACGTACTCATAACATCTAGGTTGCGCCAGTGGGCCCCATCTGCCTGTAAGTTGTGCCATGCATACCACTGCGTTTACTCTTTTCAGCAGTTCGACAGCCCTATGGCCTCCATTCCACTTCGAAACTGCTGGTCAGCGTAAATTACTGCAATCTGGCCCACACCTGGCTGTAACTTGTGTGCTCCAAAATATTGCACCAAATCTAATTTTCCTATCTTAAACTGTGTTGCTGCTACACAGTATACTCATAAAATTGAGCAAAGATTGTTGCCGTGATCTGCTAAACACAAAATACAATGGCAATCAATGGAAGTGCCAAACAAATAGGTAAGTTTCAAGGTATTGCACTAATGCCCCTGTAATTGTAACATGACTTATTGTCCCTCTCATTAAAGATGTTACTAATATACGACATGTTACACTCCCTAAATAGATCCTATTGCATTAAAAATTACAAGCAGATGTTATACATTTTTTACTTCTTTATTTGTAATATTCCTTACTAACATTTCCTGGACCATGAGGGGTGTTAATTTTAGTCCACATTAGAGCGTTCTTCTCAGGTTCCTTTGTTATTCCCTCAACTGCCTTCTCACAGCCTAAAACCACCTCCTTCGTTGTATACTGCTGTCAGTATTCTTACGACATGCGCAGTGTGTAATCAACTGAGCTAGTGATATTACCTACACGTATATCTGTTTCTTTCACTAGTTCTCATATTTTTTGGCCAGAAAGGGTAGCCACGTGGTCAGGGGTGCCTTGGCCCGGTTCGTGAGGCTCCACCCATCGGAGGTTCGAGTCCTCCTTCGGATATGCATATGTGTGTGTCTTCCCTAGCTTGTTAGTTTAAGTTAGATTGAGTAACATGTAAGCTTAGGGAATAAAAAAGCCTAGGGACCGATGAACTCTGCAGTTTGGTTCCATAGGAACTTAGCACAAATTTCCAATTTTTTTCATATTCTTTATGGTCTTCCAGGGCTAAGTGTACTTTTCCTGTAGCGGACGCTATTATCAGTTCATGTACGCACATTATCTCAGTGGTATTCTCTCCATTTTTCACCACAGCGTTGATACTTTTACTTAAAATCTTTTCTAGATTGAGCAGTCTTTTCTGATAACAAATTGAGGTAGACTTTTTTCTTCTCCATAAGCCAATGTTCTAACTTCTCATTGAATTTTTCCACATATTTGTTCCTTCTGCGTGCACTTGGGAGACAGGCCCTTAAATTGATCATATACTTGTTCTGTGTGTATCCGGTTGAGAAATGCAGGAGTTAATCAACAATATGGAAACACCAAAACGCATCAGCATGTCTAATACAGTGTAGGCAACTGGTTCGTGTTCAGGACAGCTTCCAGTCTTCTCAGACTAGGTAAGTAGAGGTCCTGTATTGTTTTCAAAGTAGCCTTACAACAATCTTCCTGCAAAATAGTGGCAAGTTCAGGTAACGATGGTGGAGATTGACATTGATCACACAGCCTTCTCTTCAAAGTAGATCACAATGGCTCAGTGATATTGACACCTGATGGCAGTGGTGCACACTGTGGCCAGGCGGTTCTAGGCGCTTCAGTCCAGAAACGCGCTGCTGCTGCTGTCGCAGGTTCGAATGCTGCCTCGAGCATGGATGTGTGTGACGTTAAGTAGTTTTGATGAGCTCAGATGTTGTCCCAAAATGCTTAGAGCCATTTGAACCATTTTGAGCAATGGTGGACAGGGGAGATGGGTCAGTTCATCCTCGTGCTCACATCAGTCCTGATCGATGGGAGTTTTGAACACGGGCCCTGTCATCTTGGAACATAGGATCACTATTGGAGAACAAACATTGACCATAGGGTGGGACTCATCAAACCAAAGGATTGTAATGAGACCTTTCAGAGCACTATGGAGCCCATGGCATATCACAGTATGACTGCCCAAATGGTCGCCTACGCTCCGCCATCTTTCGCTCCTGGGACGTAAACTCATCCGACCAAATGGCATTCTTCCACTGCTCCTTAGCCCAGGTTTTATGACTTCAGTACAACCTTTTCTTGTTACAGGAATTTACGTAACTTATAAGTGGTTTAGCTCCGACATAATGCACTCACAACAACTCCACTATTCTGACCACGACTAATTCCTGTAACGTACTGAGGACATTGCCCATCACAGCCTGCAGACTTTACGATATTGCAGTGCCTGTCTTACTAAGAATTACAATTCTCTGTCCCTTCGGACATGCATGCGGCAAACAGAAGTTTGGGTGTGGCCGTGAGTCGTGCTCGGATAGCCAAATTGTTAGGGGACCGCTTGCTACAGGCGGGAAACCCGTATTCGAATCCCAGTCAGGCACAAATTTTCATTGTTGTCATTCCATTATTCACCTGATAGTTGTCTATATTTGCAACTGCGAATAATTTCATGTATACCTGCAGACTTGGCAATCATCTGTATTTATGTCGATACGTGCATTTCTCGTGCTGTTTCCAATTTTTTGTCCAACCCCTGTAATTTTCTCTCCAGCCAATTTTGAAACACTACCTTAATACTACGAGGGTCACTCCAAAAGAAATGCACACTATTTTCGTAAAAATACAGTTTTACATTGCGTAGATACATCCTCCCCGCTTGTTTTCAAACTTAGTTCAACCTGTTCCCACGAGTGGCGCTGTCACAGCATGTCTTCAAGATGGCTGATGCACTTGACGTTCGTCAGAAGCAACGTGCTGTCATACAATTCCTGTGCTGTGTAAACGAGACAGTGGGAAACATCTACAAGACGTTGAAAAAGGTGTATGGAGATGCTGCTGTCGATCGCAGTAGTTAGACGGTGGGCAAGCAGGTTACGCGATGAAAGCGGGCACGGCAATATTGAGGATTGTCCTCGCAGAGGCAGGCCTCGTACTGCACACACTCCAGACAATGTGCAGAGAGTTAACGAATTGGTGAACTGTCACGCTACGTTGGGACAGGGGAAGGAAGTGTTTGCAGAATACTGAAAGTGTTGGCGTTCAAAAAGGTTTGTGCCAGGTGGGTTCCCAGGATGTTGACAGTGGCTCACAAAGACACAAGAATAACGGTATGCAGCGAACTTTTGGAACAGTATGAGCATGGTGGAGATGAATTTCTTGGAAGAACTGTGACAGGTGATGAAACATGGCTCCGTCATTTTTCAGCAGAGACGAAGTGACAATCAATGCAGTGGCATCATGCAAATTCACCCAAGAATAATAAATGCAAAACCACACCTTCTGCTAGAAAAGTTATGGCTACAGTGTTTTTCGATTCCGAAGGCCTCTTGCTTGTGGACATCATGCCAAGTGGAACCACCATAAATTCTGATGCATATGTGACGACACTGAAGAAGCTTCAAGCTCGACTGAGTCGTGTTCGACCACATCGACAAAAGCAGGATGTTTTGCTGTTGCATGACATTGCACTTCCACATGTCAGTTAAAAAAAAACATGGAAGCGAACACAGAACTCCAGTGGACAACACTGAAACATCCGCCTTAAAGTCCTACCTGGCTCCATGTGACTATCATCTCTTTGGGAAACTGAAAGACTCTCTTCCTGGAACGAGATTTGAAGATGATGACTCCATTGTACACGCCGCCAAACAGCGGCTACAACAGGTTAGTCCAGAATTTTACTGTGCGGGTATACAGGCGCTGGTTCCAAGAAGACATAAGGCAGTTGAGAGGGATGGAAATTATGTGGAGAAATGAAAATATTATTCCTAAAGGATGTATCTACACACTGTAAAACTATCAAACATGTAGAATAAAAGATGGATTTAAAAAAAAATAGTGTGCATTCCCTTGTATATTATCTCAGCAAGCCTATTTCAAGCACGTGTTTCTGCACTATTGTTTCACTTATATACAGGGTGGTCCATTGATAGTGACCGGGCCAAATATCTCACGAAATAAGCATCAAACGAAAAAACTAAAAACAACGAAACTCGTCTAAAGTGGGAAACCAGATTGCGCTATGGATGGCCCGCTAGATGGCGCTGCCATAGGTCAAACGCATATCAACTGCGCTTCTTTAAATTGGAACCCCCATTTTTTATTACATATTCGTGTAGTGCGTAAAGAAATATGAGTGTTTTAGGTGGACCATTTTTTCCGCTTTGTAATAGATGGCGCTGTAATAGTCACAAACGTATAAGCACGTGGTATCACGTAACATTCCGCCAGAGCGGACGGTATTTGCTACGTGATACATTACCCGTGTTAAAATGGACCGTTTACCAATTGCGGAGAAAGGTCGACATCGTGGTGATGTATGACTATTGTGATCAAAATGCCCAACGGGCGTGTGCTGTGTATGCTTCTCGGTATCCTGGACGACATCATCCAAGTGTCCGGACCGTTCGCCTGATAGTACATGTATCCTGGACGACATAGTACATGTATAATTATTTAAGGAAACAGGAAGTGTTCAGCCACATGTGAAACGTCAACCACGACCTGCAACAAATTATGATGCCCAAGTAGGTATTTTAGCTGCTGTCGTGGCTAATCCGCACATCAGTAGCATACAAACACCGCGAGAATCGGGAATCTCAAATACATCGGTGTTGGGAATGCTACATCATCATCGATTGCAGCCGCACCATATTTCTATGTACCGGGAATTGCATGGCAACGACTTCGAATGTCGTGTACAGTTCCGCCTCTGGGCACAACAGAAATTACGGGACGATGACAGATTTTTTGCCCGCGTTCTATTTAGCGACGAAGCGTCATTCACCAACAGCGGTAACGTAAACCGGCATATTATGCACTATTGGACAACGGAAAATCTACCATGGCTGCGACAAGTGGAGCATCAGCGACCTTGGTGGGTTAATGTATGGTGCGGCATTATGGGGTGAAGGATAATTGACCCTCATTTTATCGATGCATTCTAAATGGAGCTATGTATGCTGATTTCCTACGTTATGTTCTACCGATGTTACTATAAGATGTTTTACTGCATGTCAGAATGGCGATGTACTTCCAACATGATGGATGTCCGGCACATAGCTCGCGTGCTGTTGAAGCGGTATTGAACAGCATATTTCACGACAGGTGGATTGGTCGTCGAAGCACCATACCATGGACCTCGCGTTCACCGGATCTGACGTCTTTGGACTACTTTCTGTAGGGAAAGTTGAAGGATATTTGCCATCGTGATCCACCGACAACGCCTGACAACATGCGTCAGCGCATTGTCAATGCATGTGCGAACATTACGGATGGCGAACTACTCGCTGTTGAGAGAAACGTCGTTACACGTATTGCCAAATGCATTGAGGCTGACGGACATCATTCTGAGCATTTATTGCATTAATGTGGTATTTACAGGTAATCACGCTGTAACAGCATGCGTTCTCAGAAATGATACGTTCACAAAGGTACATGTATCATATTGGAACAACCGAAATAAAATGTTCAAACGTATCTACGTTCTGTACTTTAATTTAAAAAACCTACCTGTTACCAACTGTTCGTCTAAAATTATGAGCCATATGTTTGTGGCTATTTCAGCGCCATCTAGCACAAAGCGAAAAAAGTGGTCCAACTAAAACATTCATATTTCTTTGCGTACTACACGAAAATGTAATAAAAAATGGGGGTTTCAATTTAAAAAGACGCAGTTTATATTCGTTTGACCTATGGCAGCGCCATCTAGCGGACCAACCATAGCGCCATCTGGTTTGCCCCTTCAAGCTATAAAAGTTTCGTTCTTTGTACTTTTTCATTAGATTTCATTAATTTGAAGGGACATTCAGGTTTTATAAATGCTGTTACTTCTCTCTTACTGAATTCCCTCATACCGAATATCCTGTTTCTGTGGACTATCATTAATTTAATGATCGACCAAATATCATGCGTTGGGCCTTTCTAAGCGAATGTGAGTATTTTTCTTTGTTGGAGTAAGATGTTTGCAACTAAGTAGTCATATTCTCTACCTGTTTTTATTAATCTCTGACCATCGTTATTTAATACTACCTGTTCATAATGTCTTATCACATCTGTGCCTTTTCCGTGAAATATGCCGTTTAAATGTCCAAGTAATATTACCTCGTTGTAGCTGGGTATTTTTTTCCACGATTTGGCAACGCTTGTTAAAAAAATTATTCTTCCCATTTGAAAGTTCATTCTCATTTACTGCGTACACTGAGGTGACAAAAGTTAAGGCGTACATCATGTGGGTTCTTCTTTTGCCGGGGTAGTGCTGGAAGTCGACGTGTCATGGAGTCAATAAGTCGCTGGAAGCCCCTGCAGAAATACTGAGCCATTCATTCTCTGTAGACGTCCATAATTGCGGACGTGTTCCGGTACATGATTTTGTGCACGAACTAGTCTCTTGATTATGTCCCATAAATGTCCTTTGGGATTCTTTTCGGTCGATCTGGGTGGCCAAATCATTCGTTCGAATTGTCCAGAATGTTCTTCAAACTAATCGCGAACGTTGCAAAAAGAGACATAATGTCTGATGGGATAGCCGCAATCAGTGATTTTACAATGTTACTTATATTCCGTCCTGACTGCAAAATTTTTGTTCATATGACCGGTTTCAGTTCCTCTAGAACCATCTTCAGATCTGATATTTCGTCCACACACAGCAACTTTCACATGGTTCGTCACATATGTGACGCAGCATATGAAAGTTGCTCTAGCAAGAAGCCATATGCGAATATTTCTGGTATCTCAACTGCAGATTTTTCAGCGCTCATTTAACTTTAGGGCCCTGTATCTCAAAAGGAACAAAACTGGACTTATACCACTATTGAAATAAACCCTTCATATGTGCATATCGCTATCCCATGACTTCTGTCACCACGGTGTGTATTCTTACCATAGTAGTGGGTTGATCGTAAATCATGATGTTTAGTTTTAAAAATCGGTCAAATGGTTCAAATGGCTCTGAGCACTATGGGACTTAACTTCTGAAGTCATCAGTCCCCTAGAACTTAGAACTACTTAAACCTAACTAATCTAAGGACATCACACACGTCCAACCCGAGGCCGGATTCGAACCTGCGACCGTAGCGGTCGCGCGGTTCCAGACTGTAGCGTCTAGAACAGCTCCGGCACACGAGCCGGCAAAAATCGGTCACTTATCTATTTTACACCTGATACTTGCTTGGTCCATCTCGATTTAATCTGTACTGAGTCTACAGTTTTTGTTCTAAGCTGTTTCGGTACATCACAGTAAAAATGTATTTAGCATATCTTCCCCTGTTGACTTTTTCTTCATTTCGCTGAGTACAGATCCATAACAATTCAAAAAACAAAAGGGTTGCCAATAGGTTTTATAACCTAGACAGTAACTGCATATCGCTCACGGCATCTCAATGTAACACTTGTAGCTTCATACAAAATATGTAATCACTTGCTATCGCTTATTAAGCAGTAATGTAACTGCAAGTTGTTGTTGGCTAGAAACACATTAAAACTCTCACATGAGTGCGTGGTATCTTTTCTTTCGAACATGTCCGGAAGAACAGACACCACGCATCCATGTAACTGATTCTCCTCGTTGGGCGATGAATCCACAACCTTCAGCGCGGATGCACCTTTATGTTCGACCTCTGGTGGAAATCCAAAATTAGCGATCATGGTGGAGATGGACAGGGACTGTGGATAGCTGGCGTTAGGTGGGAATATGAGTCGGCCGGGGAGACAGTTCGCGCATTTGCGATACTGTGTCCGGGTGGCGCAGTGATGGACACCGCTGCCTAGTAAGCATATGATCACGAGTTGTAGTCGCGGTCCAGCACACATTTTCGCTGGTCTGAGCTCATTCTGCATCAAGTCCCGGTACAACTGTTCCTTCCCTTTCTATTCCTTTCCTTTTCCCCCCCTCCATACATAACATTTGAACACAAAAATTACATCAATATATTTCACGAGGGTTACTGCAAGTACAAACTATTGCTTTAACTCCCCTATCGCTCTTGATGGTGTACTCGTTTATCAGTCGCAATTTATTTGGACAATGCCAAGGGCGCTGAGGTAACTCAGCTTTTATAGCAAATTCGTCACGAAGCGGTGCACCAGTATTGTACACGTTTCGGCACTGAACTATAATTTACTACCGCTACTGTCCACTAGTCAGGCAGGCAGCTGAGAGAGAAAGGCAGGCTACATCAAAAGATACGTGAGGGATCTGTTGAAACGTTTTCAGAAGAAGTAAATGGGTCTGAATGTCATATTGGTAAGCGTCCTTCATCGCGAAAATTGCAAGATTTTCGAAATTCGCAAAAAGAATACGTGTAAGCTATTGGGAAGGAAGGATAATACACAACGACCACGAAGGGCCAATCAGAGCAGAATACCAAGAGGAAACTAGTCGATTTAAGTAGGGCGCAAGGAAAGGATACAGTCTTTTTCGAGTACATGTCAACCGTCACAACCTACAAATTGCAGAAACAATTGCGGATGTAAAAAAAACAGTTCAGAAGTGGAATTAAAGCTTAGCGTGAAAAGTTACGTATGGCAAGATTACCTGTTAACATTGCTGTCCTCGGAGAAGAACTACAGAAACTACGGAAAAGGATAACAATCTATGATAAAATCTTCTCAGGTTGACAGCCGAGTCAATGTGTTGTTCTACAGCAACGTTTCAGCAAGTTTCTTACTTGCCATCTTCAGGGGAAGATACCATGACTTCACCTGAAGATTGAAAGTAAGAAACTTACTGAGACGTTGCTGGAGAACAACACATTGACTCGGCTGTCAACCCGAGTAGATTTTATCATCGAGATTCACCGACTTATAATAACAATCTAATAAACCCATAATGTGCACTGAGAGTAAACTAAAGAAAGACGAATGTAATGAGGAGTGGCGGAAACGAACCAATTGGTAAATTAAATTAAGAAATTCTGCTACCTTTGAGGCAAAGTTATGCGTGACGGGCGAAGTGATGAAGTTGCAACGAACAGACCAGCACAGTCAAAGACGGTATTCCGCTATGACGGAAGTCTAGTTAGTAGTTTCAAACAAAGACCTTACTTTGAGGAAGAACTTGAATCATCGACAGTGGAAAAACCAGAAAAGAAGAGGACGGTACCGTTCCAGATGTGGTGTCACAGAATGATACGGAATAAATATGAAATGTGACGGTTTTCTCAGCAACTCAGCAATCAGGTAGGAAGGGCACTTATGGAATACCCCGTCTAGAAGTAGGTACAGACAGGACATATCAGGAATTAACATATTTTGTACTCTAGGGAGCCGTAGAAAGCGACAAAAGTAGGAAAAGATAGAGATTTGAATATATACCTGAAATAATTGAGGACATTGGTAATAATTGTTACTCTGAGATGAACAGGATGGCACAGGATAGGAATTCGTGGCGGACCGCATCAGGCGAGTCAGAAGACTGGTGACAAACATAAAGTTAAAAGCAGCTATCATTTCAAAATGTTTCACTGATTATGGAGAGACCGGATCGGTGTTGACACAAACATACCAACCAGTGCCAACCTATACGGAGCGCAAACCTTAGAGACGAAAATAACTTTCTCATTATATCTCTACTGCCAAGTAGCTGAGCTCGATGAAACTTGGACCATATACAGAAAAAACTGTTGCACTGTTGTTCACAAGGTAACTGGAAAGAATACGCAATGACACGAAAAGAAATCACAGATATATCCACAAACAATAATCATACTGAAGTCACCGCTATTCATGATGTTCCGATGTACTTTAAAAAAGGCGGACGTGGTTCTTAACAGTATGCGTCATCTCCTCCGACGGCAGTACAATCTCTGCAACGTGCGGTCACTTAATGTTATCCACAAAAATAAACCCAGAGCCAAATGAACCCGTGAAAAGACGTACATGCGGAAATAGTACAGTGTCACAGTAACGCTGACCGGCGAGAGCAACATGTTCTAAGATACGCTCGTAACATAATGCTTCCCCGCACCATAAAACCTGGACCATTGTGTTCCACAGTGCTAATATACCCTCAGACTCCAAGAGGTAATACGTATTGCATACAGAAACACTGCCGAGCACGACAATTTTGTTGCCCCAACCGTTATGGTAAAAGGAGACGTATAGTTGCATGCACATACTGAACTCCAGGTCTTTGAACACCGTGTACTCACCGGTCACCTATATACTTAACATTCCAAGTACATGCGAAACATCTACTAGAGACATTTTAAAACGGAGTTTCAACTTGGACACGTGATCAAGAATGACAGTTCGCGTTGTAGTGAAAGTAAATATCAAACTTCCTGGCAGATTAAAACTGTGTACCGGACCGAGACTCGAACTCGGGACCTTTGCCTTTCGCGGGCAAGTACTCTACCAACTGAGCTACCCAAGCACGACTCACGCCTCGTCCTCACAGCTTTACTTTCGCCAGTACCTCGTCTCCTACTTTCCAAACTTTACAGAAGCTCTCCTGCGAACCTTGCAGAACTAGCACTCCTGGAAGAAAGGATATTGCGAAGACATGGCTTAGCCACAACCTGCGGGATGTTTCCAGAATGAATTTTTCACTCTGCAGCGGAGTGTGCGCAGATATGAAACTTCTTGGCAGATTAAAACTGTGTGCCGGACCAAGACTCGAACTCGGGACCTTTGCCTTTCGCGGGCAAGTGCTCTACCAGGAGAGCAGGAGAGCTTCTGTTAAGTTTGAAAAGTAGGAGACGAGGTACTGGCGGAAGTAAAGCTGTGAGGGCGGGGCGTGAGTCGTGCTTGGGTAGCTCAGTTGGCAGAGCACTTACCCGCGAAAGGCAAAGGTCCCGAGTTCGTGTCTCGGTCCGGCACACAGTTTTAATCTGCCAGGAAGTTTCATATCAGCGCACACTCCGCTGCAGAGAGCAAATCTCATTCTGAAGTAAATATCATTTTCTTTTAAATTGAGAAGCTACCCATGACGTAAAGCTACCTGAGTTGGAAAGGTCGTATCAAACCAATAGGACAACAAACCTCGCGCTTGAGGAGAAGAGCAGAAGTGGAGAAGATGTGGTAAGCACAGAAGAAAACAGTTGGAGTTTCGTTATTAAGCAGCTTGGTGGAACAAGGATTGCAATTGTATTTAGCTGCTCTCCCCCTTTATGAGAGACCTGACTGGAAGGAGTGTGGGTGAATGAGAACAATATCGTCAACGACGGAACCTCCGTAACGTTGTATCTCCGTCATTCCTTGCTCATAATGAGATAAAGCATTGTTCCATCTGCTGAATTAAAATGTTGTCTGCTAATCTTAGATCCACAGAATCCCCTGTGTCTCTAAATGGCTGCAGTAACAGTCCATGGTAACGGCCCTCCTGGACAAGAGCGATTTTTGATTGAGTGACCATCAATTTTCAGTCAAAAGGAACGATCATAATACTGCATCGCGCTGTGAGCTGACTTGAAAAGTTTAAACGCTTCAGTAGATGTTTTTCCCACTTCCGTGTGAAATTTGACACTGTATAGTTTGCTGTAGAGAATGTAAAATTGCAAAAACCTCCAGAAACATTGTACCTGTGTAATCCCTGACACAGTACTCGTTAAAGCCTGTGCTATGGTAAGTGAGCGGGATTCACCTTATGAGAAAGGATTCTCGCATAGACATCGACCGCGTGTACCTGAATGATGGCAAATCAGACTTACATCCACTCTGTAATAACAATGATCCGTCAAGTAAGTTCGAAATGCAGTCACACGTCAGGATGGATCAAAAGCAAACCAGAAGATGCTACCAATGTGACAATAATACGGTCGCCAGCCTAATTAGGCATTAACTGAGTTTCTTCCCTGTACAAGTTGGTATATATTCATGAAAAACAACAAGTTGCTACGGGCGCGGGTTCGAATCCTGCCTCGGGCATGGATGTGTGTGATGTCCTTAGGTTAGTTAGGTTTAAGTAGTTCTAAGTTCTAGGGGACTGATGACCTCAGAAGTTGAGTCCCATAGTGCTCAGAGCCATTTGAACCAGCCAACAAGTTGTAACACTGCATAATATAGTAGAATTTAGGAACCAGAAGATCTATTGAACTGATAGTTTCACGTTCTGTACTGATATGGAAAATCATGAATACATAACACTACACTATAATGTTTACTACAAAACTTTATACTGTCTATTAATCTGATTAAAATCGGGCATAGGTTACCCTAGAAATTGTACTTTCATGACACACACAAAATGTCAATTTTGATAAAGATAGAACACTGATAAATTTTGACTTTTATATTGACTTTAACGTTTGCTGGTCAAACCAAATTAGAACACTTCAGAATTCAAATGAATGAAGGGGGGACCCTGAAACTGTTATGATCGCTGTATTTAAAAAAAAAAAATTACTGAATTTATTATTCATTCAAGATTTCCAGTATATAATTTACTATTCTTTTCATCTTATTTACTGGACATTTAAACGCCCTTAAATCTGTCTCGAAATAACAAACTTCATTAGTATATCAGTACTTACCTTTCGACTTCGTTAGACCTTCGCTATTCATTTACTGGTTCATTAACAAAACATTTCTTTAAACACCATTCTAGTACAGCTAGTTCTGCAAATAATTGTTATTAACACAATTTTTAATTTTCATTTCGGGACACTCGGATTGCACAACGTTTGGAAAGGACCCTGTCTAGGTTAGTTGTGAGGATAATTAAATGATGGAAAAGTTCTGTTAAAATTTAGGTTATTATTGCGCCAAACAAACACAGTTCACTCTCTGATCCATACGAATACAGTACTAAAAGTTTCAACCTGTTTGTATCGGTGCGGCGGTTGGCGGGCGGCAGGATGGCGAGGCACAGAGCACACATACAACCACAGCTATGGCTCTTGACGTATCGGCACTTTAATTCTTCTTAACGTCGAATACTTTTCCATTTAGTGCCTATGGAATTTTTCCATTCTGTGCGGGCGTTGGAACGGCGTAGCCGAGGCTCAGTGAAGCTATGTCTTCCAGGAGAGCCTCCTCGCTCTAGAAGGTGTTGCTCAAACTAGTGCCAAACTCCAACTACTATTGTGCCCGTTGTGCCGTGCAGTGCCCGCGTGCATTTTCCCACGCTCGCCTGCCATCCACCTTTTACCGCTCCCTGACAGACCGGGTATTCTTCCGAGGTTTTGCATTCTACATATCCTAACACATTGCCTACGTATGGACCAGACGCACAGTTCCAATTTTAAACATCTTACAACAGTTTCAACATTTGTTACATTCCAATTCTATTACAATACTACTTTATATTTGCCATAAACATTAATATTCACATTGAAACTTAGTTACAGTTTTCTTAACATAATGTCAGAAAACAAAAAGCATTTTGAAATCAGAACATCAATTATACAAGTTTATCGCAAAATCAGATGAAAGGAATTACTTATATGTACAGTAGTACAGAGTCGTAGTTGTTACATCTGCTTCCACTTCAATATAAACAATCCGAACACTATACGATGTTTTTGTAGACGAGTTGCTGCCAGCTTTACGTCACTGAGGCCTATTGCTTTTATTAATAAGCCTTGTATCTCTTCCTATTCTTTACCTACAAATTGAATAAGTATAGAGGGATCGATAGGCTATAACAGAACGATAATCAAAAACTTCCAGGAGCCCTTCAGTGCTGTTTGAGAAACACATTGGCGCTCGGAATTGAAGGGGCCGGAGAGATATAGTCATAAGCCACATCGAACTAGTTTTGAGATACAGCGAGTTTAAAGTTCCACGGAGGTCTGAAAATGTTTAATACAAAATAGAAACCTTATTTCTACTGCAAACACTTGCTTAATACTTGCGAAGCATGTTGTTAAATGGTCAACTCTCTGCATCCTATAAAATATTAATTTTAGAATGATTCTAATTAAGATGTAGTCAACGGTGGCTTATGACTATATCTCCCAAAAAATTGTTTAAAACATGAAGTCTGAATTTGTAAGGATTTATTTTAACTACTCTTACACAGCAAGCAGAATATATAATTTTTACACATTAATATATGCATATCAGGTATCTGAGATGCATAAATTACTTTTTCATTGATACAGTTACATCAAGGAAGTTGCTCTACCTCATCATTGTACACGTTACTTCCAGTACATGACCGAAAGAAATCTTGTTTTGCTGCAGGTATGTATGGCATAAGAGATAGTACATCATCAATTTATTTCTGGTTAATTGGTAGTGCCTTTCTGTTCTTTATTGGCAGCTGATATAGATTTGGTTCAACTAGCCTTCCTTTCTTTTTGACACGAATATCCACTGACATGAAAGCTCCTATGTCTGAATAAGAGTGCTTTACACTGAGCAGACTCAAACTTAAATTGAGTACCTTCACTGAAATAGCGGGGATCCCCAGACGTGGATTCTGCACGTTTTGAGATCAATGTCTTCAGGCTTTCCAAACTTCTGAAGTCTTCCCTTTCCATTTTAGTTACAATGAAATGTTTTGGACTCGCAGATGTTATTATTTCTGACCATTCATTAGGTGTGTGCGCTATTGGACGTCTGTTTCTTGCATACCGTTCAATGAGACCAAAATCACGATCGCAAGGTAGTATGGTGTGACCTACCACAGGGAAGTAATGCTGGACAGAATCAAATCTTTTGGTAGCAACAAGGGACCTTTCCAAAGCCATAATAGTCCAACTCTTTGCCTGACCCTTGCAGCTGTCTGTGATTTTGTGGAGATGTTTTGTCTGAGGATTAGTTATCTCCAAGTACTTCAATAACCAGCTCCCAACCTCATCTGAACCCCGTCCTCCATCTTTCTCGCTCCACAGAAACATATAACCCTTATTTGATCCACAGATGTGGATACCACAGTTGTATGTCCATATTTTCCTCTTGTAAAATGCTGGGTCAACTGTTAGTTTATGTGTGGGAAACGTTTGCTGCGTGTCCATTGCTATCACATGATACTCTTTCGAATTTGCTTTAGCCAGAGCAGTTAAAGACGCAATCATATTTTGTCCTCGGTCAGCCTTTTTGAGATGCAGTTCATATTGTTGTTTCTTTTCTGTGACTTCTTCTGCACATAATTCTGGGTTATTTATTGCAATTAGAAATCCATCACATTTTGAACAGGTGTCACTTTTTGGTAGTTTAAAGCCTATGTTAAATTCAGATGCGAAAATTTCTCTGAATTTACTTTCAGATACTGCAGGATCCTGCTTTTCCTTTCAGTATTCTGAGTATAAGCAAGCAATTATGAGATCACAATCCAAATACACTTTATTGGGGTTCTGTTGCCCACTGTAATGACTTTTATATTTCGGTATGGCGTTGAGAAATTCTCTAACACTTTGTACAGCTTCGCCTTGAAATTTATATGGGTAGTTTCCATATTTTCCTGAAAGAAAAAAAGATGGGCTTATATCCAATTTCTAATAGAAATATTTGTATAGTACTCAGTTTGAGTACATCCCTAACTTATAGCACAGAGTAACATACGAACCTCTTCCATCTTCTTTTGACACTGCAAATCCCAGCTTAATTTGATGTTGCAATTTCCTCACTCTTCGTGCATGTATCTGTAAGCCATGAACCCTTAGGAAAGCTTCCTTGCAGATCATGACTTCTATTCCGCATACCCTCACATTATAAGAAAATGTAACATCCATGGATGATATTTTCTTGGAAATCTTTTTGGGATAGCTTTGAAAGAAATTATGAAAAATATAACAAAATTAAATAAATATACAAAATATTAAACCATTTGTATTTAAATAGTGAACAAACCTCCGCTTTTTCGGTTCCATTTTCATACAGCTCATCAGGTAAGTATTCTGGGCATTAAAGTTTACTATGTCCCAAAATGAATGAAAAATGTTTTCTTCCTCTACAAGCAGTTTTGTGAAGCATTTATTTAAACTAGAACAGGGACTTCCTATAGTAGCAGCCTGAACAGCCTTGTGGTTTTTAAAGACTTATACTGCTGACCAGCATTTCGTCGACGTTTTGCTTTATTTTTCTTCCACTGATCAATATTTCGCTTTCTTTTCCGTGAAGGCTTTGGTTTATCGGGTGATTCTTCATTTATTCTACTTATTTCAAGCTATAATATGAAGAGCAAAATGGTCTAAGAATTTGCGTGAGATATGGTCATAAGCCACACAAAACATTAAATTTCGCTAAAATTACATTAATCAGAAAATAGTTTTTACACATCTTTTGTCTTTGAAACTACATTATTGCACCATTAAGCAATAATATAAATGTACACATCAAGTTTCATCATTAACACACAGGATGGATGTCAAATGCGTTGGAAATGTTGGAGCTGGAACTGCTGGTCGATGGATGCCAAGATTCATCCCTGTCAGGATCCAAAGGGTAAAGCTCTTCACTTCCACTACTGTCTGTGTCAAATATGCGTTGAAGACCCAAAGACGCTTCAGACGTTCCTGACCAACCTGCCATTCTGCCGTGGCTTGCGACTATGTATCTTCTGAAACTACCACCAGATGGCACAGCATAGAACTGCACTCCGTCATAGCCTGCCATCTGTTGCAGTAACACGGAAAGTTTTGAGCTCATTGCGTAGAAGACATCGTTAAGAATGCCGCAACATGAAAAACTCAATTTCGTGAAAGTTGTGGCTTATGACTATATCTCTCCGAGCCCTTCAATTGTAACGTTCAAATGGCTCTAAGCGCTATGGGACTGAGGTCATCAGTCCCCTAGACTTAGATCTACTTAAACCTAACTAACCTACGGACATCACACACATCCATGTCCGAGGCAGGATTCGAACCTGCGTCCATAGCAGGTGCGCGGTTCCGGACTGAAGCTCCTAGAACCGCTCGTCCACAGCGGCCAGCAGGAATTGTAACCCCCCCCCCCTTCTTTCGTCTATGTTTAGAACTGTCCACTGAAGTCTGCGGCAATTTAACGAGTTTAACGGGTCCGTTTCTCACGCAGATGGCTACTGAACTGAACCATGTGCCTAAACTAAACTGCATATTGTATCCATTACTTGCAGGAAACTGTATTTAAATATTGCTCTGAAATGTTAAAAGTCTGTGAACATTAATAAGCCCCGCAAAATTCAGCCTACTAAGACCCTCAAGTTAATTTCTGTCATCTTGTTCACTTTAAGAATATTTCAATTATTTAGTTATTTTATCCGAAATTTTTTAAGATTTCTCCGATACCCGTTCTATATATACGATCGCCTCCAAAGAAATAAGTTTGCCATCCGCTGCTTACGATTGTCATATATGTATCACTTCGTAATCTACAAACTACTCACAACTCACAATTATTCATAATTAACTTCACAAAATTTTTTCGCATGACCGTTCAATTACGATCACTTCTCAAATACTTCTCCTTGTTACTTTAAGACTCGGTACAAAGTTAATCTTTTTTCCGCACTCGAGCAGTTTTCTTTGCCATTCTATATGTGCGAAATTCATCGATTTCCGCATATTCACATTTGCTTTGGCGGCACCAGTGTATTTGCGTAAGGCCTTTCAGGCGAGAGTTGCTTCGGCCAATGTCTAGCGAAGGCGTGGTCGCCGCTCGTCACTTGCTTGTTTTCAAGGAAAACAAGGCGTTCTGCTCTAGTCTATTCTGTTCGGGCAACGCTGGAACGAAGGCGTGTTTTGCTAGTGTGTGATATGATGTAACGAGCGTGGTTGTATTAACACTCACTTCGAAAAAGAGAGGGAGCCAAGCATGGAAATCGTAGTGGTATTTTACTGACGGAACGATAGTGTCAATCCACTCTGTGCTCCTGTTGTGCAACAAAGGTATTATGTTTTGTTACTTTATGACCTGTCAAGGTATAATGGAAAAATGTGATTGCTTAGGTTATGCTATAGAATTAGTGGCAGGATGGAATTCGCAGTTACGATCAATGTGTGGCATATTCCATTACGTTTAGGTGTTGTTTCTGAGTCGTTCTCAGGTTTAGTAAACCAGTATTTCGTTCAACAAAAGGTTTTGCACCTTAGATGGTTTTCAAATCTACTATGGAGCAGGTCTTTGCGAGACAGTGCTGAGAACACATTGTAAATCATGTCACAGTAAACTCAATGTTCTGTGCGAAAATCCTTCTGCTTTTGGGAGTCATATAATAAGCCTGAAGTTGAAAGAAAATCTCACGTTTTTATTGCAGTTTCATTCCTTTCATCATTTTAACTTAAATGTAGTTTGATTTTTGAAGATGGTAGTACTGAACAACCATGAGACTTGCACCAATGCCTTAATTCTGTCGATGGTTGAATTGGAGCCACTTCTACTCTGAAAAAATTAAATCAAATTGCATTTCTTAGGTTTAATGAATCATCTTACCCTAACCGGAGTCCGCAGCTCTTGGACTAGTGGCTAGCGCTGCTACCTTTTGATCATGAGGACCCGGGTTCGATTCCCGGCCGGGTTGGGGATTCTCCCTGCCCGGGGACTGGGTATTTGTGTTTTCCTCAACATTTAATCATCATCATCATCATCATTCGTGACAGTGTCTGGATTGGACCGTGCAAAAACTGGACTGTGCAAAAATTGGGACTTTGTACGGGCGCTGGTGACTGCGCAGTTGAGCGCCCCACAAACCAAACATCATCATCATTATCAGCTAACAGATGGTAAGTTTGCCTCGAGAGTTCCTGGGCGGCAGCTGTCTTGGCGTCTCGCTGTTATGTTCCGTGACAAGGTTACATTACTAGGCAACAATCAGGATTGGATCATTTCATGCGCCAGAAGAATTTCCGTTGCGTTACGTATGCGTGTCTGTGACAATCACTCCTGAGGACAGTCATATCGGGTAATAATATTTTTTCGTCAGGGCTTTTCTTGATTTTCCATTTAAGGCATCTTTAATCAGGTTATTTCAAGTGGAACTTCAATGTCCTCTGTTACCAGAGAAGTCACATCCAGTTTAACAGACACCGCGTTTGTTTGTGTTTTATATATGATCTTGAATACTTTATCAGTGGTTCGCCTCTCAGTCGGAAAATCAAGAGACGTGTGTCAAATGAATGTTAGGTACATTAGTTTTTTCTACAATCACGTCTCAGAAATAACAAAATGAAATGGTTTAATACTATTTATGCTGACCCTCTGACCTGCTGCCGTAATTGTAACTTTCTTCGCCTATCTCCAGATGAACCTAGAAGAAACGGAAAACGGAATCTACAGCAGATGTTTCAACCGGAAAGTGTTGCGTAATTAGCGGCAGGAGGAGGCAACAAATAAGTAACACATAGGCAGAAAGTCAATTAACCTTTTATACATTCCAAGACAAAAAAAAAAGAACGAAGTACCAAATGGTTCAAATGGCTCTGAGCACTATGGGACTTAACATCTATGGTCATCAGTCCCTTAGAACTTAGAACTACTTAAACCTAACTAAGCTAAGGACAGCACATAACACCCAGTCATCACGAGGCAGAGAAAATCCCTGACCCCGCCGGGAATCTAACCCGGGCGCGGGAAGCGAGAACGCTACCGCACGACCACGAGCTGCGGACGAACGAAGTACCACGAAGGGATTATCCGAATGGGACGGCAATTGGCAGATGTGATGTACAAGTACAAACAAACAAATTATTACAAATCACAAAAATTGGATGATTGTTCCAGAGACAGAACTTCACAAATTGAGCTAGTCAGTAACGCTCTGGACCACCTCAGGGCCTTATGCAAGAAGTTATTCGACTCGGCATTGATGGATAGAGCTGTTGAATGTCGTCCTGGAGTATGTCGTGTCAAATGCTATCAAACTGGACCGTTACTTAGTCAAACTCCGAAGCTGGTTGGAGGGTGCAGCCGATAAGGCTCTGAATGTTCTCAAATGCGGGGAGACTGTGACCTTACTCGCCAAGGTAGGGTTTGGCAGGCACGAAGACAGGCGGCAGAAACTCTCGCCTTTTGGTATTAGCCTTACTTTGGTGAAACGTAAACCCAGAATTGCTTGTCAAACTGGGCGTAGAATATCTTAGACGTACGGCTTGTTGTTGTTGTTGTTGTGTTCTTCAGTCCAGAGACTGGTTTGATGCAGCTCTCCATGCTACTGTATCCTATGCAAGCTTCTTCATCTCCCAGTACCTACTGCAACCTACATCCTTGTGAATCTGTTCAGTGTATTCATCTCTTGGTCTCCCCCTACGATTTTTACCCTCCACGCTGCCCTCCAGTACTAAATTGGTTATCCGTTGATGCCTCAGAAGATGTCCGATCCCTTCTTCAAGTTTTGCCACAAATTTCTCTTCCCCCCAATTCTGTTCAATACCTCCTCATTAGTTATAAGATCTATCCATCTAATCTTCAGCATTCTTCTGTAGCACCACATTTCGAAAGCTTCTATTCTCTTCTTGTCTAAACTATTTACAAGGGTGTCGAATATGACAACCAAAGTGGTCCTGCTATGAAATGAAATGGCACCTCTGACCGCCACTCCACCGTATGTCGGGCGACAATCAGGTTGGTATCCCACCGCTGACCATAGCGTCTCCAGACACGGTTTCGGCCTGGACTCTCATTGACTGCAGTTGAATTGTCTTCAGTGATGAATCCCGCTTCGAACTGAGCCTCAGTGATCAGCGAAGACGTATCTAGAGAAGCTCTGGACACCAGTGGGATACGAATCTCCCCAGCTGAGAACGCTTGGAGCATTATGGGCAGAGCCATCCAACCAGCTCCGGATCTAAACCGTCTATTGGACAACTTGGGAGGGCATCCAAGAAGTCTATTAATCAATGCGAAGTGAAATCGCTGCTTGCATAAGGGCCGCAGATGGACCAACACTTTACTGACTTGCTCAATTTGTGAAGCTCTTTACCTCCAATAAAACATTCAATTTTTTTCTCAAACTGTAATTATCTGTTTGCCTGCACATCTACAACACATCTACCCACTTCCGTCCTCTTTGGATAATTCCTTCGTGGTGCGCAGTTTTTATTATTGTTATTCTTCTTATCATTTCTCTTGTGTTAGAGTTTATATTGAACCATAAACTCAAATGCAATCCACAACGGTAGATTTTCATTAGTGATCATATGTCTTACACTGCATTATGAATTTACGAAAGAAGAATACAGAATATGAATAAAACGTCTCTCAGCCAACCAGGAAGTTCTAATTGGCAAAAAGCAAAGGAAACAGCTTTGAGGGAAGAAGGGAGACATAGTTTGGCCACGAGGGTGAGTGACATTCAGATGTAAAGGGCGGCATTGGCGGCAACTTGCCAAAGTAGCATTTGCGTGTCGCTCGCGGTCGCCTCGCAGAGCAGACTGTGAACGTGCGTGATTCCAGCGGTCCTGGAAGCCGTGTGCACCCTCTCACGACCGGATCGGATCCCTACAGTCATTTCTTTAAGCTTTAAGTCACTTCTCCAAGCCAAGAACTTCCTTCTACCTAAGGCTTCCGCTCAAATTTTCACGAACGAACCGAAACCAAACGGCATCTAGGGGCCGTTCTTCAGACTGACCTGGAGATCGTGTCTCCATTATTGTCACTGCCTTGATGATGTGCCTCCTCCAGTAAAATATAGTCCAACTAGCCAGCATTACAGAGAAGGCTGTACTGGCTTCTCATAGTGCTTTACTTTTGGTGGTGCAGGGGCGACTTCCACACTCTTAGACAGTCCATTCTTCTGTCGTTCTATGATAGCGCCACTAGAGCACACTAAAAGAAAAGGTATTCCTTTAGTACGCCGTGGCCGTGGAGACAATTTGAACTAAACTGATCTTTTTCCTTCAACGGTCCATGCCAACTTGGGACTGTTGTTTAAGTAATATGCTCTGGCGGATATTAAGATATCTAAAAACTAATAGATACAGGCGCCCAAGTAGATGCTGTCTTCTTTAATTTCCGGAAGGTGTTCGATACACTTTTGTGTTGCCACGTAATGAACAAAATACGAGCGTACGGAATATCAGACGAACTATGCGACTAGACCGAAGAGTTTCTAGCTAACAGAACGCATCGTATCATTTTCAAGAGAGAGAAATCTTCAGACCTAAAAGTAAGTTGGAAGTTGCTACAAAGGAGTGCTACAGCACCATCACTTTTCACAGCACATATAAACGACACAATAGATAACGTCAGAGGCTGCCAGAGACTTTTCGCAGATGATGCTGTTGTGTACAAAGAATCCACAACGGTAGAAAATTATAGCGAAATGCTGGTAGACCTTCCGAAGATCGGCTCTTGTTGCTGGGTCTGTCAGTTAACCCATAGTATTAACAAATGTAACATATTGCATATACTTAGAAGACCCTTTATTGCACTATTGCACGACTCCAGAACAATCATTGAAAGCAGTGGCGTACGCATACGGAACGATTTGAATTAGAACGACAATATAAAATTAATCGCTGGTAAAGAAAGATGCCAAACTGAATTTCCTCTAGGAAATGTAGTCTGTCAGCAGAGGAAGTAGCTTACAAAACATTCCTTCGACCAGTACTGAATATCGCTCGTCAGCCTGTGGTCTGTACCACACAAATCAAAGAAGAGCAGCACATTTCGTTTCAGATTAATTTAGTAAGCGCAAAAGCGTTGCGGATGTACTCAGCGAAACCCAGCGGCAGACTGACAAAGGCTCGTACTGCGTCATGGTATGGTTTCTTGTTAAAGTTCCGAGAGCGTACGTTCCAAGAAGAGCCAACCAACGTATTGCTTTACCCCAGGTGTACATCGCGAAAACCACAGAGATAATATTGAGAGATTCCAGCCCACACAGAGGCTTATCAGCAATCGTTCTTCTGGCGAACCATTCGCTACCGGAGCAGGAAACGGGGGAAGCGACATTAGTAGACAAAGTACCCTCCGCTACACACCGTGAGGTTGCTTGCGGAATATAGATGTAGACGTAGACTATTCTGCCCTTATCATCCGATGGTCATACACTTCATTAACACATCAGCAAGTCCTAAATTGATTTTATGGAAAATATTTGCATATACCGTTTTCAAACTCATTTAATATTCACGAAATAGGTCTACGATTGCGCTCATTCGACTCTTAATTTCACCTTCTGTACGAAACTGTATTTTAATTTTATGACAACTGTATAATGTTGAACCGTATCTTTTTAATGGCCGGACGAAATGTTCTATGAAGCCTCACCATGTATGTGAAACGTCTGATATTTATAACAAGAACTTGAAGTGCTGTATCTATAATCATGAGGAGAACAAAGTCGAACCACTATTTTTTCGTAATAGCTTTTGGAGTCTTTTAAACACATTGACACTGTTTCTTTCGCCCTACCTATCATAGCAAGCGTAGTAAATGAAGTTAAATTTAATGACCGTATGTGAGTGTTGACCGGGAGGCTCCATCCTGGGAAGTTCGGCCTCTGGGTTGCACGTCTTATTTCAGGTATGTCACATTGGGCGACGTTCGTTTCGGTGGTGATGAAATGAAGATGAGGACAACACAACACCCGGTCCACGGCCGAAAATCGAACCCGAGCCCTCTGTACGGTAAGCAAACACGTTACCACTCACCGAAGCAGGCGGACAAGGATAGTAATGGAGCTTTTATTACCGCTTATAAAAATTAAAGTAATGTTATTAATTTTTGTTCGTTTGTGGAGTCCAGGTTACAAATAGGAATTCGGTACCACAGTACCGCAGTTGACTACTAGAGATGTGAAAACGATATGGTACAGTCCATTCATAGAGGTACGTATGGTGTGGTGATTCATTTTCCACAATATCCCATGCTAAGTTGGTGGAAGTGTACTGCAACAGTGCAGAATTAGTGAAGATGGTGGCCAGGTGGCGCAGACGCTGTCAGTGAGGTGAAATGAGCCTCAGTGATGGAGATCGAAGTGGCAGGGCATTTCTCTGCGAAAAGTCGAACATGGCATGCTACAAGACCGACGTATCACAGTCCAGACGTTTGTGGAAATATATAAGGTTCCGACGCCATGTACACCACTCTGAACGTGACAAACGTAGCGGGCTGCTGGGTTTCGTTATCTGAAAACTGCATTTCTTTTCTTTTTTCTTTCCAAGACTGCAAGTAGATAACTAGGATAACTGGGATAAATTTTATGCGGCTCGTTGAACTTCACACATCAACTTATCCGGTACCAGCCCCCCCTCCCGGCCCAGCAACTAAATTTGTCTACGCAACTCAGGCCGTGGCAGCACCGTTGCCCATTTTGCACTACGTGGAGGTTGGGCTGCGTGGAGGTCTTTTCCCCATTTTCGTGTAAGATACAGCTGTGAGTTCTTCTTGAAATTGAAATGTACCTTACGTAATTTAAGCTGTAATTAAGCTTACGTAATTTAAGGAACATTCAGATATATCATAATTTAATGTAGAGAAGCATTTCATCAAATCAGAGTAATCTCTTGTAGTATTTTCTAATCGTTTTGTGTGGCTTACAATGTTTTTCATGGGAAATTTCATGTAAAATAATGGTTACCATGCTTCTTTTAATATTAGTAATGATTTTATGTTAGTATAAAAGCTGATTTATATTTATTATTCAATTACTGTTCTCTGTCACACTGTGTAACACATTCAAATAGACTTATGGAAATAATCTTCTTGACATGAAAAGTTATTTCTAATAAAGTAGAACCATTTGTTCATTGTTTAACATCACATAACTTAAGGAATAAGTAACATCTGTTGAAAACATTATACCATAACACGAAAAATATACTTATTTATTTATTTATTTACTCGTATGGTGATTTTATACAATATACAGTTGATATAAGGCAAGATTAAACCTTAAAGTCCGTGTTTTTCAATCAATTAATTACGCTGGGTGTGAGAGTGAACAAGTCGCCGGGAATTCCAGGGTATGAATGAAGTGGACAGAGTTGGACTAGATGTTCAATTGTCTACTATTCTTGATTACATTCACAAATTGGTGAACTAATCCAGCCCCATTTGTACCTGAAGTAGCTACAACAACCATGTCCAGTCTTTAACCTGTTGAGGCGGCACCAGAGGTTCCTCGATAGGTCAGAACTTTTGGCGCCTTTGTGGGATCAAGGTGATGGGCCCTTGTTCCCAATGTTTTTGTTGACCGTTCATGCTTCCAGCTTTCATTTAGATCAAAAGCATCCGCGATGAGTTGTCCTGCAGTAACACTTGCTGCTCTTCTTGATCGCAATCGTTGCTGTGGCGGATGACAGAATTCCGGGTGCAGTGGTAGAGAGGGTGATGCAGAGACTTTCTTGGCCTCCCTCAGTAGAGCTTGTTTCCGCCTTAAGTGAGATGATGTGACTCAATACAGGTAACCAGTGGCATGGGGTTGATTTGATGGAACCAGAAATGCACCGCATTGTGTCGTTCAATTTTGTGTCTACCTTCTTCACATGTACACTTTCCAACCCGACAGGTACACAGTACTCGGCAGCACAGTACACCAGGCTGATGCCAGTTAAACGCAGACAGTCAGCAGAGGTTGCCCAGGTGGTACCACTGATCTTATGTAGTATGTTGTTCCTTGCAGCAACTTTATGAGAAAGCTTGGTGATGTGCTCTTTGTAGCTCAGGGTTCTATCCAGAGTGTCATAGGTGATATACGATATGTCCGGAATATACTTACGACAATATCTTAACGATGGCGTAAAGATATACTGAATTTGTCCTCTAAGAACTTATTGATACCAGATATGAACATTAATTAAACTAATAAACATTTTTAGTATAATAATATTTCATGAATTTGGGTTCCATAACACATTCTGACATTTTCTGACACTCTTTTACATTGAGAAGTAGGAAAAATATAGTAAACCTAGTCCACACTTGGAGTCATGTACACTAAAATTGTAGCACCACAATCTCCTGGAATAAAACGCTGGGTAAGCACCCTATTTAGGAAGAGGCTGTGCTCGTTGCAGGTCCAATGTGAATATATAAGTATCGTTTTCAGCTTTGGCTAAATCTATATTTCCTTTTAATTTCGCAAATTCAGTTTGTGCTCTTCTATGCAGCACTTCTTGTTGAACTTCTAACTCATGGAGCTCCTTGGTATTATTTCTTAATTTTCAGTCTTTAATTTACAAGGAAAGTGTGTCACATGTTTTACGCCTGAAATGTATATTCAGTGTTCTGAAGATTTTTCCTTACTTGTGGAAGGAAACTGCCTATAGTGCATTTCCTTTACAGAAATTATTGACTTAATCGTCATGAATACTTCTAATTCAGTGTTCGTGTCCAACATAAACCTTGTCTGGGTTATCTTTTCGGCTGTAATGACTCCAGTGTTTCGGAATTTTGTTAATGTGATCAGTTACATACTTCCTCTGATCGTCACTAAAAACATTATTTCTAGTTCCATGAAGGCCTCTCTGGTCCCAAGGAGGGGTGTTCTGATCTAGAGTAGTTTTTTAACCATAAACTCAACACTGCCCCTCGATTTTTGAAGTCCATGCATGTTTAGAAACGCTACTTTACAAACTGCTGCTTCCATAAAATCATTCGAAACCCTATATGCCACACTATTAAATGTTCTTCTTCCATCGCCCTTCTCTTTGTATCTAAGTTTAATTGGGATGACTTTGATTCCTCCATGGAAATACGAATTATGGAGATCATAGTTTTCGTGCCCCAGAACTCTGAAAATATTTTTTTTCCGTACAGACTTGTGGCGTCTTTACAAAACATTGCTTCTTGCACTGACAGTCATGACCTATTTTCAGTTTTCCCATAATTATTCCTTTGTTAACCGTTGTGTACTCAAGACCTCCGTTCATCTTCTTGGTCTTTTCGTTCCTTTGACTACTTCTAATTTTCTTGCATGAACACTACCATTTCCACCCTCTGCGTCTTGTTCCTGCAACTCAAATGGTTCTTGTCTTGGTTTGTGCGCTTTCAAGATTCGTCTATGCTTTCCTTCTTTTTCCAGGGAACTGAAATCATTAACAATAACAGTGCGATTAGCCTGTTAGCTTCACAACTATAGCCGTCTGCAAGTTTCCATTTCACAAGTTCGAAACATGATAACCCAAATAAATACGCGCTGACGATTACAGATAGAATTTCGAGAATTTGTAATGCATAAAAGATAGTCTAATAATGGTTCAAATTACATTTGTTATTCTTAGTAAGCACACAAAACACGTATTAGTTTTACAAGATCAAAAAATGTTAATCAAAATAACGTAAAGTGTATGCTGAGCAAAGCACTTATATTGTTGATATTAAGATCTTCATCAGTTTCTTCATCAATGGGTGATTATACTCACTGCCATATTTTTCAAACAATATATTGCTATGATTAATACCTTCGAAATTCAATTGAGTTCTCGTTTTCCTTTGCCTCTTAAAGCAACAAATTCCACTCGATCCAGCCATTGCTTCTTTGGGATACCAACGTATGAATTTTAGATGATGCAAATTTGGTGTAGCAAAATGTGTGTTACTCTGCCATTTGTTGGATTTTGCTGGAACTACGTGATAATCTGGTGGCTTACCAAATGAACAGTATCAGGGTTACCATATCTCATTTTTTAACAAGAAGTGGGTTACCATGTTTTTGTTCCAAGCCCTTCAGATTGCAAAATGAAAAATTATAAAATATTAATTTTTAAGAAGAGAAAAAAGAAAGAAGTTAGGAACGATTAATGTTGGACGAAGAGTTGTCGCCTCACCGGTGTTACTCATGGAGTTTTCCTACGTCTCGTCTTGTAAAGCTGGCTCATGAATTTCAACCCGATTGGATTCTTTCACGTATAGGGGTACGATTCGAAGTGCAAGCAACGAATTGTGCTAAACTGCAATGGCAGTGTGGAATAAAATCCAGTGCTACGAAATAAATTTACCAGAACCTAGGACGCCACTTGATTTTCATTCATTAACTTTCAGCGCTAATCGAAAAACGCAAGTACGAGCCTGATTAAGTTCATTCCTTAAATAAAATTCCGCAGAAGCTAACTATGTTTAGAGCAGTCCAAGAAGATACAGTCTAATGATTCAGAATAATACAAGATGTCAAATCTTCACACGACCGTTCACCAAGGCACTGTTCAACATGACACACGATTTTCGGTAACTCATCACACTATACTGTCCGAAGCAGGTGTTGCATTTGTTCATACGTGAAACAAAACTTATAGTGGCTTATTACGCACAAAAGTTTTCCAAGGCGCTATTAATTGTGACGAATAATTATCGGCATCGTATTCCACTTGACCGTCCCAACGCCTGTTACCCCGGTCGTACCCTGTAGAAGACTCGTATTGTGTTAAGAGTAACAGCTTGGCGCCTCTTATTGAGTGCGGACTTCTGATTGGTCCATCGTCTTCTACCAATAAGTTAAAACGTTTTTCCCATTGACGTTTTTAGTTTAGATAACGACGTAATCATATTATTATTAACCTTCTATCAGTGCAACATGTTGGCGGAAAGGTTCCAGTAGCATAGCAGTATTCAAATAACAGATACTAGCAACATTGTGCTGCTTCGCGCCATGCTCTGTAAGTGATTCCCTGCTGTCTATAACATGATACAGTCACTGTTAGATTAAATTTCTTGGGAGTTACTGTGGTGTCACAGCCAGACACCACACTTGCTAGTTGGTAGCCTTTAAATCGGCCGCGGTCCATTAGTATACGACGGACCCGCGTGTCGCCACTATCAGTGATTGCAGACCGAGCGCCACCACACGGCAGGTCTAGAGAGACTTACTAGCACTCGCCCCAGTTGTACGGACGACTTAGCTAGCGATGCAACACTGACGAAGCCTCGCTTATTTGCAGAGATGATAGTTAGAATAGCCTTCAGCTAAGTCAATGGCTACGACCTAGCAAGGCGCCATTACAGTATAGTGCATTTATCTAAAAAGTATAACTTGTATCGTCAAGAGCGACGTACACCAATGATGGATTAAAGTTAAGTATTCCAGCATTACGTACTTTTCTTTATAGCATTCATTACGTATCCTGTTTCAGACCTCACGCCAGCCTGCGTGAGTTTAACACGTGCATTTCGGCCTTCTCTAGCAACATATCAGTTACGATACGTAATAATGGAGTTCAAACCAACCTCTACAAATGTGCAGGCCATTATGAGGTGCCTACCTCCAAAAAGATGAAAACAACTGATAGCTGTTGTGGAAGTATATTTTTACAGAGCGCCTTTTCTAGAACAAATTCTGAATTGGGAAAATATGACGAAACTTTTGAAGGCATGAGTAGCTGTGTTAGCGAGAATAATGTAAAAGAGAGAATGAAAAAGTAAGAGAAGCATTGCTGAACTCAAAAAAAATTATGTTATCTGGAGTTTTCAAAAGAAATTATTAGCATTGCTGATGCTCTTTCAGGTTGGAGACCAGGGAAACGAATAGCACGAGGACAAATAGCTTTCGTCAACTAGACTACTCATCCCTTGTGAGTGATTTGACCACAGCAAAAGGAAACGTTAGCAGCAGTATGGATTTGTAAGAAGTATCCGTATATATTAACTGGACATAATGTGGTCGTTTGTACCGATTACTAAGCAATTGCATTTTTATCCAAAGCAAATTGTTGAATAACTATCTGATGTGATGGTCATTGTTTTTGAAAGAGTTGACTTAAAATTCACTATCTGAGAGGAAACGATAATCATGTTCTGAATGCGGTGTCGTGCATCGCTGTCGGTATGGGAGATAATTATATTGCGATGTATTTTTAAAGACATGGTTTGCAATAAAGAAACAAGAGAACTTGTAAGAAAACTCAGAGAGAAACAAAGTAAAGGCCTCTGATTGGGGGAAGTATTAAGAAAGATGTATGAATTACTCACACATGAAGACACAGTTATGAAGAAAATATTGAAATTATTGAAGGACTGTTTTCTTGGGAGTTAGGTGTCTGGGATCCGTCATTGGAACCCATATATCCCACGTGCATGTACAGTTCCCACTCAGATATGTTCACACAGGATTGCCATATCCAGGATGCCCACAATTAAAGTACAGTTTCCAAGCGCTGTATCAAGAGAACAAATCTGAAAAATACGTGGCACTGTAGGCGTCAGAATATGCGACACACAGTTGTTCCTCAGTTTTATTCTGAGACGCCCAGTATGACCGTCTCTATGAAGGATCGTGCCTTGCAGGTGAAAATCATCTACAAGAACGGTTGCTGAGCGCCAGTATCTCTGCAGAAGTTCCGGACGCTCAAGGGTATGAAAAAGGTATTGGTCCGATGTCTGCAAGTATCAGGAGAAAAAGATTACAAAATTCGAAAATACAGGTTCTTTTAAAGTGCAGTGTGAAACGGAGGACAGCTGTTGATCCGACGTCTGTCGAAGACTTGGCCACAGCACTGCAGAAAGGGTCAAGCGCTGGTGTGCAAACATTGGCCGGGCGTTGGACATGTCTTCGAGCACGGCACATAAAGTCTCACAAACTTTCCACATTACTATCCGTAAAAATTCACCCTTGTTCAAGAGTTGCTTCCTGATGACATGTCAGTAAGATAAATATTCGGTCTGAAATATCGTCATCGCGTGTAAGGGGACAATGAACGGCCATGAAACATTCTGTGGACAGAGGAAGCTCATTTCCATTTGCAAGAATGCGTCAGTATGCAGAATTACATAATATAGGAAACGGAAAAACCGCACGGACATCAACTTGTGCCACTTCATTCTGCAAAGGTGACTGTATGGTGCGGATTAACGACATCGTTTATCGTAGGGTCGTATTTTTTTCGGGGAGAAAAGTACTGCGGGTGCTCTTGCTTGAAACCGTCACTGGTAACAGCTATGAGAGTGTTTTACGCACCAACGTCATTCCAACCCTTCAACAGCGTGGAAGAGTGGCTAGGATGATTTTTATGAAAAATTCTGCTCGTTCGCAGGCCGTGAAGCAGCTCCACGGCTCCTGCAAAGGCATTTTGGAACTGGTAGAAATATCAGCCTTCATTATTTGTTACAGTCCGACCGTCCAAATCACCCTATATTAATCCCTGTGACTTCTGGTTGTGGGATTATCAGAAAAATGTGTTCAGTGCTCCAATTACGAATACAGCTGAATTGAAGGCACACATTGCGCAACGAATTCTGAAAGTAGCCACTGGGACACTCCGATCTCTTGTGGAACCTGCTCTTTCTCGATCTTCTGGCAGAGAGCGATGGACAGCATATTGGACATGTACTGCGCCAGTCTTAGAAACCGATATCATTTTGCTTTTTATGTGATTTATTTTTGGATCGGAGCGTGGAATGTCAGATCCCTTAATCGGGCAGGTAGGTTAGAAAATTTAAAAAGGGAAATGGATAGGTTAAAGTTAGATATAGTGGGAATTAGTGAAGTTCGGTGGCAGGAGGAACAAGACTTCTGGTCAGGTGAATACAGGGTTATAAATACAAAATAAATAGGGGTAATGCAGGATTCGGTTTAAGAATGAATAAAAAAATAGGAGTGCGGGTAAGCTACTACAAACAGCATAGTGAACGCATTATTGTGGCCAAGATAGACACGAAGCCCACGCTTACTACAGTATTACAAGTTTATATGCCAACTAGCTCTGCAGATGACGAAGTAATTGAAGAAATGTATGATGAAATAAAAGAAATTATTCAGATAGTGAAGGGAGACGAAAATTTAATAGTCATGGGTGACTGGAATTCAGTAGTAGGAAAAGGGAGAGAAGGAAACGTAGTAGGTGAATATGGATTGGGGCTAAGAAATGAAAGAGGAAGCCGCCTGATAGAATTTTGCACAGAACACAATCATAGCTAACACTTGGTTCAAGAATCATAAAAGAATATTGTATGGAAGAAGCCTGGAGATACTGACAGGTTTCAGATAGATTACATAATGGTAAGACAGAGATTTAGGAATCAGGTTTTAAATTGTAAGACATTTCCAGGGGCAGATGTGGACTCTGATCACAATCTGTTGGTTATGAACTGTGGATTAAAACTGAAGAAACGGCAAAAAGGTGGGAATTTAAGAAGATGGGATCTGGATAAACTGAAAGAACCAGAGGTTGTACAGATTTTCAGGGAGAGCATAAGGGAACAATTGACAGGAATAGGGGAAAGAAATACAGTAGAGGAAGAATGGGTAGCTTTGAGAGATGAAGTAGTGAAGGCAGCAGAGGACCTAGTGGGTTAAAAGATTAGGGCTAGTAGAAAACCTTGGGTAACTGAAGAAATACTGAATTTAATTTATGAAAGGAGAAAATATAAAAATGCAGTAAATGAAGCAGGCAAGAAGGAATACAAACATCTCAAAAATGAGATCGACAGGAAGTGCAAAATGGCTAAGCAGGGATGGCTAGAGGACAAATGTGAGGATGTAGAGGCTTATCTCACTAGGGGTAACATAGATACTGCCTACAGGAAAATTAAAGAGACATTTGGAGAAAAGAGAACCACTTGTATGAATATCAAGAGCTCAGATGGAAACCCAGTTCTAAGCAAAGAAGGGAAAGCAAAAAGGTGGAAGGAGTATATAGAAGGCCTATACAAGGGCAATATACTTAAGGACAATGTTATGGAAATGGAAGAGGATGTAGATGAAGATGAAATGGGAGATACGATATTGCGTGAAGAGTTTGACAGAGCACTGAAAGAACTGAGTCGAAACAAGGCCCCGGGAGTAGACAACATTCCATTAGAACTACTGACGGCCTTGGGAGAGCCAGTCATGACAAAACTCTACCATATGGTGAGCAAAATGTATGAGACAGGCGAAATACCCTCAGACTTCAAGAAGAATATGATAATTCCGATCCCAAATAAAGCAGGTGCTGACAGATGTGAAAATTACCGAACAATCAGTTTAATAAGTCACGGATGCAAAATACTAACGCGTATTCCCTACAGACGAACGGAAAAACCGGTAGAAGCTGACCTCGTGGAAGATCAGTTTGGATTCCGTAGAAATGTTGGAACACGTGAGGCAACACTGACCCTACGACTTATCTTAGAAGAAAGATTAAGAAAAGGCAAACCTACGTTTCTAGCATTTGTATACTTAGAGAAAGCTTTTGACAATGTTGACTGGAATACTCTCTTTCAAATTCTGAAGGTGGCAGGGGTAAAATACAGGGAGCGAAAGGTTATTTACAATTTGTACAGAAACCAGATGCCAGTTGTAAGAGTCGAGGAGCACGAAAGGGAAGCAGTAGTTGGGAAGGGAGTGAGACAGGGTTGTAGCCTATCCCCGATGTTATTCAATCTGTATAATGAGCAAGCAGTGAAGGAAACAAAAGAAAAATTCGGAGTAGGTATTAAAATCCATGGAGAAGAAATAAAAACTTTGAGGTTCGCCGATGACATTGTAATTCTGTCAGAGACAGCAAAGGACGTGGAAGAGCAGTTGAACGGAATGGACAGTGTCATGAAAAAAGGGTATAAGATGAACATCAACAAAACCAAAACGAGGACAATGGAATGTAGTCGAATTAAGTCTGGTGATGCTGAGGGAATTAGATTAGGAAATGAGACACTTAAAGTAGCAAAGGAATTTTGCTATTTGGGGAGCAAAATAACTGATGATGGTCGAAGTAGAGAGGATATCAAATGTAGACGCAAAGGCAAGGAAAGCGTTTCTGAAGAAGAGAAATTTGTTAACATCGAGTATTGATTTAAGTGTCAGGAAGTCGTTCCTGAAAGTATTTGTATGGAGCATAGCCATCTATGGAAGTGAAACATGGACGATAACTAGCTTGGACAAGAAGAGAATAGAAGCTTTCGAAATGTGGTGCTACAAAAGAATGCTGAAGATTAGATGGGTAGATCACATGACTAGTGAGGAGGTATAGAATAGGATTGGGGAGAAGAGAAGTTTGTGGCAAAACTTAACTAGAAGAAGGGATCGGTTGGTAGGACATGTTCTGAGGCATCAAGGGATCACCAATTTAGTATTGGAGGGCAGCGTGGAGGGTAAGAATCGTAGAGGGAGACCAAGAGATGAATACACTAAGCAGATTCAAAAGGATGTAGGTTGCAGTAGGTACTGGGAGATGAAGAAGCTTGCACAGGATAGAGTAGCATGGAGAACTGCATCAAACCAGTCTCAGGACTGAAGACCACAACAACAACATGTGATTTGTATCCCAGGACAATTAAAAATCGATTGTTCCTATCCGAAGTTATGTGACCTTGCCGTAGTGGATGGGCTTACCTAACTAATAGTGGCACAGCTGTTGAGATCCGTACTTCTGAACTCATACGCATTGAACAGTACGGATAGTGTATTATGCAGATCAAACCATAGCTGTCCTTCCGCGATTCGTATGTCATTTATAGCCGACATCATTTACGTTGACACGCTTGCAGCGCCATCTGTTGGTAAAATTTTCGTTAAATTATTTAGCTCCATGATGTTTTTTTTTCCCCTGCGTCGCTAATATTGTGTCTTCTGAGCAGTGGTTCAGTTTCTACTGCATTAAGATGGATGCCCTATATGGATGACGTATTGCCTTGTACGTTGTTAAGCTTAAGGCTGTTAGAAGCCGTCTAGGGTGCTACAAGACAGAAAATCAGAGACAAAATGGAGAGAGGAGACAAATGAGTTAACGTTTAGGTTACCGGAGGCAAACAGTATCGCTACAGTCCAGAGAACTGCAGACGTTCTGGTCCGCTGTCCTAGGGTAGAAGCTTCACTTTAGAGAATTAAATGGCAACTCCGTGCACTGGCTACACTCTGTTGTACGGCATCACAGCAGAAGATAGTCTCCAGAAGGCACGTCTTAGCAGAAGCAGTAAGCTTGACACTTACCCCTGAGAACCGCAACGTCAGTGGGTTTATACACGGTACAGTGCTGCAACACCAGTCGTCACTCACGTGAGGCCCCAGGGTGGTGCAAAGTGGCGTAAAAAACTGTTCTCGCTGGCCACAACAGGGACAGTGATATTCAGCTTACAGCTGAACGACATTATTACCAAACTTGGAGTTTCTTGACTTAAACGCGAGAAACATCGCTACCTACCGAGTAGGACGAGGGGAGTAATCTGAATGTGGTTGGCCAGAGACGCAATGGTGAACCATGAACCATCGTCAGATTCTCCGAAACATGTAAACTGGACTGACTATAGGAATAGAGAAACAGTGCACCCCACAGACTAGTTTGTTACACTACTGGCCATTAAAATTGCTTCACCAAGAAGAAACGCAGATGATAAACGGGTATTCATTCGACAAATATATTATACTAGAACTGACATGTCATTACATTTTCACGCAATTTGGGTGCGTGGATCCTGAGAAATCAGTACCCAGAACAACCATCTCTGGCCGTAATAACGGCATTGAGTCAAATAGAGCTTGGATGGCGTGAACAGGTACAGCTGCCCATGCCGCTTCAACACGATACCACAGTTCATCAAGAGTAGTGACTGGCGTATTGTGACGAGCCAATTGCTCGGCCACCGCTGACCAGACGTTTTCAATCGGTGAGAGATATGGAGAATGTGCTGGCCAGGGTAGCAATCGAACATTTTCTGTATCCAGAAAGGCCCGTACAGAACCTGCAACATGCGGTCGTGCATTATCCTGCTGAAATGTATGGTTTCACAGGGATCAAATGAAGGGTAGAGCGATGGGTCGTAACAAATCTGAAATGTAACGTCCACTGTTCAAAGTGCCGTCAGCGCGAACAAGAGGTGACCGAGACCTGTAACCAATGGCACCCCATACCATCACGCCGGGTGATAAGCCAGTATGGCGATGACGAATACACGCTTCAAATGTGCGTTCACCGCGATGTCGCCAAACACGGATGCGACCATCATGGTGCTGTAAACAGAACTTGGATGTATTCGAAAAAGTGACGTTTTGCCATTCGTCCACGCAGGTTCCTCGCTGAGTACACCATCGCAGGCGCTCCTGTCTGTGATGCAGCGTCATGGGTAACCGCAGCCATGGTCTCCGAGCTGAACGCCCATGCTGCTTCAAACGTCGTCGAATTGTTCGTGCAGATGGTTTTTGTCTTGCAAACGTCCCCATCTGTTGACTGAGGGATCGAGACGTGGCTGCACGATACGTTACAACCATGCAGATAAGATGCCTGTCATCTCGACTGCTATTGATACGAGGCCGTTGGGATCCAGCACGGTGTTCCGTATTACCCTCCTGAACCCATCGATTCCATATTCTGCTAACAGTCATCAGATCTCGACCAACGCGAGCAGAAATGTCGTGATACGATAAACCTCAATCGCGATAGGCTACAATCCGACCTTTATCAATGTCGAAACGTGATGGTACGCATTTCTCTTCTTTACACGAGGCATTACAACAACGTTTCACCAGGCAACTGTTGTTTTTGTATGAGAAATCGTTTAGAAACTTTCCTCATGTCAGCACGTTGTAGGTGTCGCCACCGGGGCCAACCTTGTGTGAATGCTCTGAAAAGCTAGTCATTTGCATATCACAACATCTTCTTCCTGTCGTTTCAATTTCGCGTCTGTAGCACGTCATCTTCGTGGTGTAGCAGTTTTAATGGTCGGTAGTGTATCTCATGTTGCGAAATATCTCGTAACGCTCTTATCCTTGTGCTACCTTTGCACCTGGGACTCTCAAAATTGAAGCAATTTTAGAAACGCGCACTTTGTGATCAGTAAAGTCATTCTTCACCACTGTATGTCTTTTTATGCGACCTAGCCAGCCTAACGATAGATCGCATAAACTATTTGGTAGCATCCTACGTGACTTGATGTCACCCCTTTACGATTTTTTTTTATGCTGGTATAACACCTTTTCTTACACGTTATTGAGAGACAGGGTATCCAGGAGAATGACAAGTGTGGTATCCCGCTGTGAGCAATGGCAAGTTGAAAGAGAGAAAAGAGATTCTGCGACAGTTTAATTTTACATCTGTATGTGACGTTCTAAAAATGTATGTATTCATACACACCAAAAATTTTATCTTTGTTGAGATTTCATCTCTGGACTCGGCACTGGACACATTGGGACCCCACAGACAGCGCTCTAAGCTGGAACAGCCGCGCGGGATTAGCCGAGCGGTCTCAGGCGCTGCAGTCATCGACTGTGCGGTTGGTCCCGGCGGAGGTTCGAGTCCTCCCTCGGGCATGGGTGTGTGTGTTTGTCCTTAGGATAATTTAGTTTAAGTAGTGTGTAAGCTTAGGGGCTGACAACCTTAACAGTTAAGTCCCATAAGATTTCACACACATTTCTTTAAGCTGGAACAGCAAATTACATCAGCAGAATGGGGTCCTATGTTCTCTTCTTTGCCACGAATCTCGGTGACCAGTCCTGTTTAAAGTTATACTGGCCCACCAATGGTGTGGTTGTTTCCTTAACAAAATATCCTGCCAAGAAATAGTGAAAAGGTAAAAAAAAATTATCTCCAATTCTTCCTCAATTTTCTAAATCAACTTCGCACTGTATGTTACATCCTCCTGTAATCACATCAGTTTCATCAGTCGGTGCCCTCTCAAGCAGCAACTAGCCTCGTACCACAGACTCTGGGAAAAACTAAGAAAACTTTGCTCAAGGCTAGCCACCATCTTTGTGTCGTCTTCTCAACCTGTAGTACGTCAGAGTTGCTTTGCACGTTCTTTAGAACGCTGGGAGATGTTTATCAGCTGAATACACTTTTCTAAACTGGGTCAGAACATCGTTTTTCTGCCAACAGAGTTGGGTCATGTAGAACGAATGCTTTCAGCTCGACCACCTAAACTGGATTTGTGCAAGAAACTGCACAATAGGCTGGGTGCCAGTATAATGCTAGTCGAGGCAACTTTTCCAACGCAAGGCGAGGGCAGCTATGTCTGTCCCATCCCAAGTGGCAGTTCTGAGAAGGCTAAGTTCTTTGGTCCCAAAGAAAGCTACTTTCGCTGTTCCACTTCTGTCCTGTGTCAGCAGCGTTGCCCCATTCTAAAGCTCACTCAGAAAATGAATAAATATAGCTACCACCATGTTAAATTAAAGAGTGGTAAAAAGGAGGAAATGAAGTCAGCATAAACAATCGCTGTAGTCCTATCCATCCAAATAAACTTTTGTTATGACAGAGCCTGTCTAACTCAACTCCCACCCAATCACATTATTTATTATCAATAAATGAAAAGAGATGAGTTGATTTATTTGGAGATTTTCATGATGTTTAATCATGTAAGTCTTTTCTGTATTCAGTTAGGCTGTATGTGAACGATATCCACACGCGCTGTTTACTTCAACGGATTGTTGGCTCGTGTATCCTCAACGCCTCTCCTGATGTATCAGACACCTGTCATCATTTTATAACCAGAATATCATAACAGATGTATCTACCTTTGCATCACATCTGCCTTTGCATCACAGTAACTCTCCATCTCCTTTTCCATTTCAACAATGCGGCTGTGTAAGAAATTACCCTGTAACCTGCGCATTATCCAAAACCACTCTGCATTCAGGAGGAGATTAAAGCTATGTTATGTTTGACGTAGCATCCCTCTCGGCGTATCCCGGCTGTTTCCCTTCTGTTCAACGGGGAACCCGTATGTCTGTCACATTTTAAACTATTCATTCTTTTCTCGACTCTTCGGACTTCTGCTTTCTCCCTTCCACTTCATCAGCTGATTTTACCCTGTTATTTCTCGTTCGTTCTCTCAACAGTGAACTTCGTCTGAATATTGATTCCCCTTATTCTGCTGCCACATATTTCTGTTAAATGTTAGTACTGCTCAACTTAATGTGAAAAAGAACAACATTTATTAAATTCGGAGTAGTCCTGTTCATTGTTTTCTCCCGGAAGCCCTTGAAATATTTTGCTCTGAACCTTTCTCTGTCTCCTACTTCCTCCTTCATTATTTCCACTTCCCTCGGGTCTGCTTTAGCTTCTTTCATCCACGTCATTGATGTTTTGGGGTTTCTGTCAAAGAAGTTAAAAATTATTTTTGTTATCCTGTTTTCATCTAGCCTTTTTATTTGTCCATAGAATGCTACTCTTCTGTTCCTCATCGTGTATGGTACTCACTCTATTTTTTCAGAAACTTCTTTAATACTTCCTAATTCCCATTTCTCATTCTCACATTTCGGTCTCATTTTCCAGAATATTTCCATTTCCTTCTTTTCTATTTCACCTGATTGTTTCGCTATATGTAACGATAAGCATTCTTGTGCATAAAGGCGTTCTGGTTTAATGACAATATTGTAGTGCGGAAGTTTTGCATTTATGGAAATAGATTTCTTGTTATACAGGTTTCTTGTTAGTTGAAAATCCACCTCCATTTTCGTTGCTCTTGCTACTTTAGCTTCTTTGTCTAAAGCATTTAGCTGTATTGTTTCACCTACATCTTTAAATTTAATTGTGTAGTCTTTTTTATTCTGCCATTACCAATTCCATACATTTCGGTGTCTCCTGCACTTCTGTCACATACTCTGTTTTTTCATAAGATTTATGTAAGCTGCTCTTGAAGGTGTCTGTTGTAGGCTGTCTCTGGATTGTTACAACTAGCAAAGATGGCAAGATCATCTGCAAAAGGCAGACAGTCAAAACTTTGATTATCCCCGTAACTCCCAATTGTGATTCTTCTTCTTCTGTTCTTTTTCTCCATTCCCTAATTATCTTTTCTAACACACAATTGAACAGCAATGGGGTGACTCCATCTCCCTGTCGTACGCGAGTTTTGATCTCAAAAGCCTTCGAGGTATCGCCTAAAAATTTAATTTGGAATTTTATATTTCTTATATTTCTTAGTGTGTTTTTATGATTTACACTGATTTGTTGTCAGCTGCAGACTCTTTTGAGGTGTTGAAAATGATTTTTTCCTGACAATTGAATCATATGATTTTTTGAACTCTACAAATGTTTTATAAATGCTTTTCATTCTCATTGTTTTATACCTGATTTCAGATTTAACAATAGTTCCACGCAGGGTCGTCCTTTTCTAATCCTCCTTGGTACTCTTCTAACTGCTGCTGCACTTGGCCTTCCAGTCTGTTTCGTAATGCTTTTTTTTTTTTTTTTTTTTTTTTGTGGACTGGGTGAATAATCGCTGTTTCCCAATCTTCAGGTACAGCTTCTGTTTCCCAGGTATTTTGAAAGACTCGTTGTAGCTTCTTGGCTGTTCCTGCATCTGCAATTTTCCACGTTTCAGCAATTACTGAATCATCCCTGAGGTCCTTGATATTCTTCAGATCATTAATGATATTTTGGATTTCATCCATGCTGTGTTGTTCTGAGTTTGTATGAGCGTGTCCTGAGGTTTTTTCTGGGAAGCCTGACCTTGTTTCCTCACAATTTAATAACTTATTAAAATAGATCCCTAACAGTTTTCTTTGTTTCATAGGGCTAATTTTCTGTCTTCATTCTTGTATCGCAAGATAGGAGGTTGGTAAGTTTGGAGGCTTTGTTGAAAAGTTTGATAGAAGTTCCTAGTATTGTTCATTTGGAAGTCTTGTTCAATTAGTGACAGCTGGTTTCCTTAACGTTTTTGATGTTTGAGATCTTTGTTGCATAAAGCTAATAAAGTCATCACTTCTTTTTGTGGAGACCCAGTTCTGCCTGGCTTCTCTTCCAAGTAGTAATGAATTTTTCCCACTGTTCATTCCACAATTCGTGTTAGCCGTTCCTGAAATTATTGTGTCTTCACTTTCAAAGTTTCTGTATATCTTTTATGAATTCTATGTCCCTGTTTTGGAATACTTTTTTGTAGAATAAATTTCATTTTCATTGTGGCTACATAGTGATCTGTTTCAATATTCACATCGTTTCTAACTTTTACACTCATGATTTCTGTTTGATTGCTGAAGGATATAGCTACGTGGTCAATCTGAAATTCTCCTAGGCTTGAATTAGGTGATTTACAAGTTTTCTGTTTCCTCCGCAGTTTCGTAAAATTACTGGACATTAATTTGAGGCTGTAGATTCTGCGTAGTTCTATTAGTCTTAGACACATTTTTAATTTTGTGCTGGATACTCTCCAACAGTTTTCCTGAACTATCTTTTCTGTTATGCGTACTGAAGTCTCCTAGCAAAATTTTAACGTTCTTGAATGGAACCTTCGACAGTTCGTGTTCCATTGCCTCCCAGAAGCTTACAACTTCATGTAGATTCTTTTTATCGCTCATATTTATTCGAGCAAAACAATTTACTAACGTTAAGCCTTATTTGCACATCGTAGAATAAGAACTGAGAGCCTTTCACTTGGTGAATAAACGACCGTTACCGAATTTATTATTATTCTGATTGAACCCTGTTCCTATATATGGAAAGCCTTTTCCCATTGGATTATAGCCTGTCTTTACTTTGAGAATCCTATATCCTTCTCTGATTCTAAGATGTCTTCATCAGTGAATCTACACACATCAAGAAAAGTTTTGCATCACCCACGTTACCAGAACTCCTGACGATAGCGGTTGACTATGGATATTGTATCACAGACACAGTCCCTTTGACTGTTCAGAGTTGTCACTAAACCCTCCCAAAGATGTAAACATCCATGCATGAGGAGCGCCTATTAGACAGAGGGGATCCGACAGCCGATTAGTTCTAGTCATTCCACCAGGCAGGAGGTACACGGCTCGTGTTGTCGGCAGTTCAACCATGCCTAGACGGTCAATACCGCGGTTCGATCGCGTACGCATTGTTACTTTTTGCCAGGAAGGGCTCTCAACAAGGGAAGTGTCCAGGTGTCTCGGAGTGAACCAAAACGATGTTGTTCGGGCATGGAGGAGATACAGAGACACAGGACCTGTCGATGACATGCCTCGCTCAGGCCGCCAAAGGGCTACTACTGCAGTAGATGACCGCTACCTACAGATTATGGCTCGGAGGAACCCTGACAGTAACGCCAACATGTTGAGTAATGCTTTTCGTGCAGCCACAGGACGTCGTGTTACGACTCAAAATGTGTACAATAAGCTGCATGATGCGCAATTTCACTCCCGACGTTCATGGCGAGGTCCATTCCACCTTTGCAACCAGGAAACCATGCAGCGCGGTACAGATGGGCCCAAGAACATGCCGAATGGACTGCTCAGGTTTGGCATCACGTTCTCTTCACCGAAGAGTGTCCCATATGCTTTCAGACAGACAATCGTCGGAGACGTGTTTGCAGGCAACCCGGTCAGACTGAACGCCTTAGAAACACTGTCCAGCGAGTTCAGCAAGATGAAGGTTCCCTGCTGTTTTGGGGTGGCATTATGTGGGACCGGCGTACGCCGCTGGTGGTGATGGAAGGCGCCGTAACAGCTATACGATACGTGAATTCCATCCTCCGACCGACAGTGGAACGATATCGACAGCATAATGGCGTCAATCGTCTTCATGACCGACAATTCACGCCCCAACGACATCGCTCGACTAGAGTGGCCAGCATGTTCTTCGGACATGAACCCTATTGATGGGATGGATTAAAAAGGCCTGTTTATGGGCGACGTGACCCAGCAACCACTCTGAGGGATCTACACCGAATCGCAATTGAGGAGTGGGAGAATCTGAACCAACAGTGCCTTGAGGAACTAGTGGATAGTATGCCACGACGAATACAGGCATGCGTCAACGCAAGAGGAGGTTCTCCTGGATATTATACAAGTGTGCACAGCAGTCTGGACCACCACCTCTGAAAGTCTCGCTGTATCGTTGTACAACATGCAATATGTGGTTTTCATGAGCGATAAAAAGAGCGGAAATGATGTTTATGTTGATCTCTCTTGTAATTTTCTGTACAGGTTCCGGAACTCTCGGAACCGAGGCGATGCAAGACTCTTTTTGATGTGTGTAGTTCCCTGAAAAACCAAGAGTTGTATTTGGTATCCGGTAATTCTTTAATTAATTCTCTTAGTTTCCCTGTTTAAAATGGCTCTGAGCACTATGGGACTCAACCGCTGAGGTCATCAGCCCCCTAGAACTTAGAACTACTTAATCCTAACTAACCTAAGGGCATCACTCACAACCATGCCCGAGGCAGGATTCGAACCTGCGACCGCAGCGGTCACGCGGTTCCAGAATGTAGCGCCTAGAACCGCTTGGCCACTCCGGCCGGCTTTCCCTGTTTTCAAAAGTAAATTTATGTTTAGAGTATTAAATAAGTACTCACTTTTTGTTCTTAATTTACATTTAGGGCTTCCAGAGCATTATGAGTCCTTCACTTTGAATGTTGTTCTGGGCTCGCCAGGATCCGATGTCCCGGTTGCGCCACTTTCTGCGACGACGGAGTTCCTTTCAAGGTTACCTCCTGGCGTAGTTCCATTTGGAGAAATTTCCGTAATGCGTAAGCTAACTGATATTTTTGTTGGAGAACTGGTGGGTACCAATTCACATTTAAAACTCAGATTGTCAGTCTCAGGGTTTTTCTTTTTTGCCGGTCCTCACATGGGGTGTAGAAGATGACCAGACGCAGTCCGATACGGAAAGAGACACATTTGGATTTTAATCTGTAGCTTCTATATTAGTTCTACAAGCAGGGTTGCCTCTTCCACCATTTGCGCAGTACCAACGATCTGTCGTTGAGGTCTGTCTTCGCCGTTTCCCTGGCAGGGACCCTCACGAGGTGTCATCACCTGGGCCAGAGAACCAAGTTTGTTAGAGGTACTACTGATCGTCCCCCCACCACCGCCTCCCCTCCCCCCCCCCCTTTCTCAACCGGGCTTGCGACCAGCTACGACAGAATTCTTCTACTTCTTCTTATTATTATTGTTATTATTATTATTATTACTGTCCTTATAAATTGTTATGTAGTATAACACATTGTAAAACTGACACACTAAGGATGTCTGATTAGATGTAAGACGTAACACAGTGTGTGAAGGCACTAATATAACCAGCGGAAATAAATCCATGAATAAATAAATAAAGATTACTCCCTTTTGGTACATAGCCATAAATTTAATGAAGGACAGCTCCTTTTCCCACCACTGCTGTTGTAAAAACTACTTATCTATATACTGATCAGCTTATTCCATCTGTTTACCATTTTCTTGTGCTGATTCCTACGGTTGTAAACTGCCACCGTCACCTTTTGCGAGTGTAAGCGAATGTACATCTATCTTTTTAACACGTAAACGCTGTCGTAATAAACACGAGCGATAATAACGTCCCATAGTCGTCAACACTTTAAAATAACATTTCTGCTGTAATGGGATACGCACATGAACATGGTGTGCCGCTACCTCAATTATGCTATTTTAAACTGTTGACGAGTCTGGAACGCTGTTGTCGTTCGAGTTTATTACGACAGCGGTTAAGTATTAAATGATACACGTACGTTTGTATAATCACGAATGGGTACAGTGTAAGTTAACGATTATAGAAGAACGCACAGGAAAATGGCATACTGACGGAATCGACCGATCGTACTATAAATGACACTCATTTTACAACGGCCGGTGTGGAAAATGGAATTGTTCTTCAGTAAACAAATATAAAATATACATTGTTTGATTTCTTTACGGTGTGTTGTTGAAACGAGACAAGTACGAGTGTCGTAGTTTACGAAGGCAGTTCAATAACTAATGCAACACATTCTTTTTTTCTGAAAACAGGTTGGTTTCATTCACGATTCCAGCACACCATATTATTCCGCACGCTTTTGACTACAAAATCAACATAATCTCCGTTCAGTGCGACAGCCCTACGCCGCTTTACTGGGAGGTCTGGGTGCCCGCATGGTACCAGTCTACTGATCAACGACGGAGCCAACGTGTCGCTGCATAAATAACCTCCCCCTCATCAATGTACTGCTTCACACTGGGCCAAACAGATGGATGTCGGTAGGTGCGAGATCCACGCTGCAGGGTGGAAAACGAAGAAATAGCCAATAAAATGAGCTTTTCTCTGGTGCCCAGAGGCCTTGAGTTGTCATGGAGAAGGGGATCTTCGTTTGCACTTTTTTGGCGACGAACACGCTGAAATATTTCATTTGTTGCGTCAGGAGGGAGTATATCAGGCAGAGTAATCCTTCGGAGTGCCTTAAGACGGTCGCCATGACTTTACCGGTTTGGGGTGCGGCTTTCAACTTTTCCTTCAGAGGAGTGGTGGTGAGGCGCCACTCTATAGATTGTTATTTTGTTTCCGGTTCCAAGTGATGAACCCATGTTTAATCGCCTGTGACGAAGTTCGACAAAAAATTGTCACTATAAGCCTCGTAAAGTGCGAGAAATTCCGAACAGATGGTCCTTCGTTGCTCTTTGTGGTCTTCTGTTAGGCGGCAAGGAGTCCAGCAGGCACACACCTTTCATTACCTTAACTGGTGGAAGAGTGCGTCAGCAGTACCAAAAGAGACGTCCAATTGTGCAGCAAGATGTTTGATTGTGATCTGTCGAACACCTAGAATGAGACTGTTCGCACAGTCTGCATTGTAGGAGTCACAGTTGTTTTCGGTCAGCCGACACACGGAAGAACGTACATAATGAAATTTTCACCCTACAGCGGAGTGTGCACTGATATGAAACTTCCTGGCAGATTAAAACTGTGTGCCGGACCGAGACTCGAACTCGGGACCTTTGCCTATCGCAGGCAAGTGCTCTACCAACTGAGCTACCCAAACACGACTCACGACTCCTCCTCACAGCTTTAATTCCGCCAGTACCTGTCTCCTACCTTCCAAACTTCACGGAAGCTCTTCTGCATACCTTGCAGAACTAGCACTCCTGGAAGAAAGGATATAGCCGAGACGTGGCTTTAGCCACAGCTCTGAGGACGGGTCGTGATTCGTGCTTGGGTAGCTCACTTGGTAGAGCACTTTCCCGCGAAAGACAAAGGTAACGAGTTCGAATCTCGGTCCGGCATACAGTTTTAATCTGCCAGGGAGTTTCAAGAACGTAAATGTTTGAGTGGCCATATTGCGACGATGACAGTTGCCTCGCCCAGCGACTCGCCGTGATTTTGTTCACTGCCAGATTCAGTAGACATTCTCCGGGTGCTCATGAATACCTGTGATGCTTTGGTTTTCAGCCGAAATAAACTGAATGACAGCTCTCTGCCTGAGACGCACATCAGTTACAGACGCCGTTTTGAAGTTACGTATAGCGTCGTCACTATTGAAATTATAGGCGCTGATGTTCCACAGTAAATTCCGCATTTTTTCAACTAAAAATGGCCGATAAAACAATTCTTACGTTGCTTACTGCATACCCCTCGTACATTTTGTGGCACAACGAATTCTCGCCTGGCAGCTGGCAACTGTGGGGTAGGCACCTCACGCTGAAGAGGCGACTGCTTCCCCTCTGTTTTGAAGGAAGTATACACACGCAACATAACAGCTGCAGCTTCTCTGTGCAGCACTTTTCGCTAAACGTTGTAATGAGTTCTACGAAACCTATACAGCCATCAGCAAACGTGTGCCATCGCAACTATCACCATTAAGATTTCAAAGTACAGTCAACAAAGCAGGCGGAATGACGCTGCTGGGTGCAGATTCACGTGGTATGCTATGTGTTGATACTGTGCATGTCCCCATCGCACGCCTTGTTAGCCTCACAGAAATCTATTACGTCTGGAAAGCAGCTGTTCAGGGTGACCTCCAATTCCACCGACAGTATATTTGAGGCAGTTCAAGGAATATTTTCTGAGTATTGTGCTATGAGAGACCCTTGATCTCCGGTAGCTCGGTGCACAGTAACTCCGTTTCGTTTGCTTTTTGACCTCATTTGTCTTGTGTTGCAGTGAAAATACTTGCACAGTAGTGCAAACGTCGACCGTATTTGTTCTGTGTCTTGTATGGATCAAACTTGCTCCATCCGCCCATGGTACTTGCTGTTGACAGTAGTAATGACCATTTTAGTCTTCATCCTCAAGCTTGCATTCTGAACTTCTCGCTCCTGTCGCTGGTTTGCTTTTCCGGTACTGTTAGTCGTCAACAAGTTGACAGTGATACGCAGTGCTATGTATCAGGACTGGTGATGAAGAATTCTCGAATATGCGTCTTGTGTATGGGTTTACTGAGTATGATGGAAGAGCGCCACAAAGAATCTATGCTGAGCTGTTCTTCCAGTGCCATCACTATGTCTCTGAATTTGCATCTCTTGAAACTCTTCGTCGTAAATCTGTAAATTTCTGCGGGCTTAGTCCTTAGGATGAACCCCCAACCCTGTGTATGTGTGTGTGTGTGTGTGTGTGTGTGTGTGTGTGTGTGAGAGAGAGAGAGAGAGAGAGAGAGAGAGAGAGAGGGAGAGAGAGAAAGAGGGAGAGAGAAAGAGAAAGAGAGTGAGTGAGACAGAGACAGAGAGAGAGTTTGTTTCAGTGGCGAGTATTACTCAAATGGGAACATCTCGAGGAAAGCCGACGTTCTTTGCGTAGAACACTACTGAGAACTAGAGAACCGATTTTGAAGTTAATTGCGGACTAGTTCTTCTGCCTCCAACATACCTTCCGCGTAAGGACCCTGAATATCAGATAATAGAAATTGGGGCCCGTACGGAAGAATACGGACGTACATTTTTCCCTCGTTCTATTTGTGAGTGGTATTGGAAAGGATCTGACTCAAAATGGTATAGGGTGCCGTCCGCCACTGTAAGAACAGTGACTTGTCGAGTAAGTGTGTAGATGTAGACATATATGTTTTTCTCAGGGCAGCCCCATCATAACATATTAATTGTCAAAGCAAATACGGGCCAAAAAATGAGCTTTCGTACAAAGCAAATACGGGCCAAAAAATGAGCTTTCGTAAAGAACAACGGCCTCAACGTTATCTTTGGTCAGACATAGCACCAGGTACTACTGGTTTCACCCCTAGGTTGTTTCCAAGTGGTCACAATTAACAATATAAGACAGACATGCATCTTAAATAAAGCACTAGGAGGCACGAACATTGTAACTATAATCAGTGCTGCCCAGCAACTCATAATAAGCAACATTGTGTTGACAAACATATGAAACTTACTCTTCGATTTCCAGCATGCAGAGTTAGTAACAGGATAAGAACATGTGTTAATCAATTTGATGTAGAAAACAGCCCAAGTTGCGAGATTCTCTTCTTTTTATTTAATTTCAGAACCCATTCTCAAATCATCCAAACAGAAAAAAATGGTGTTCAGTGAGAGCACGCAAACCTTGTTACTACCGTACATACTGTGCGTAAGTCAACCTTTTCACGACAAGCAACTGCATTTTCGTCCTGCATATGGTCAAGATTATCAGTGATCATCGGCAGGACAAACAGTTGTATGTTCGTCTTGTTAATGGTCACTGGAGAACCTGACATAGATACAAGTGAATACAATGTTAACACGGTTTGCGCGCTACCATGAAATACACCATTTTTTGTTGGATGATTTGAAAACGGTTTCTGATGCCAGAAACGGGTCATCAATAAATAAAAAGAAATGAATTTCGTAACTTTGGCTGTTTTCTACATCAAAATATGAAACTAACACAACAGGGATACCCCTGTCAGTATGAGTGCACCACATGCCCTGCAGCCGAGAGCGCATGCAAATGGACAAAGTGTCCAAACAAGTCACTGGAAATTTTATTGCTACTAATGCTTTAGCTGAATAAAAACATTGATGACAGTCACAGATGCATTGTGTCAGCCGAAATATTTTGAACGAAAAATTAATATCGTAGGTTTACAATATTCTTGGGAATAGAGGTTTGAGCAACCTGTTTATAAAAAAAGTGAATCTTTGCTGATTGTTCGTTCTACGCTTTTCTTTAAATTCTCAGTAACTGTGTACAGAAGCAGAGAGGATAGTTTCAAATCTGTGTAGTGAAGAACGTCAAAGTACAACAGCTGCCAGTTGTGTAGTACTGGTCCACTACATGTGCACGGAGGACAACAAGCTGCAATCACTAAAGGTAACAATCCAGCCACGGCGTACCTCCGGGTATATGAAATGAAACTGACCCGCCTGGGAATAGGCTATTCTCCCCTAACACATCACTTCATACTCGTCGAGAGCACCACACCTTTCATCATTGCACTTCACACTGTGACTGAGAGGGCAGAAGCAAATTTAGGTGGAGCTTTTAAAAATTAGTGAAGTGTCTGGACTCCACACTCAGCTCTCAGGCTGGAAATGGTAGTGTGTTGTGAGCGGGTAGCCTGTCTGTTATATTCCAACAATCAGGCAGACACAACTATTACCGAGCGAGGTGGCGCAGTGTTTAGCACACTGGATTCGCAATCCGGAGGACGACGGTTCAATCCCGCGTCCGGCGATCCAAATTTAGATTTTCCGTGATTTCCTTAAATCGCTTAAGGTAAATGCCGGGATGGTTCCTTTGAAAGGGAACGGCCGATTTCCTTCCCCACCCTTCCCTAATCCGAGCTGATGCTCCGTCCCTAATGACCTCATTGTCGACGGGACGTTAAACGCTAATCTCCTCGTCCTCCACAACTATCTACTACACTATTGTACTTATTTGTATTGCCGTTACAGTTTTTAGGCTTTAGACTTGAAAAAGTACGTGGTCTTCGTGGGGCGCGCGGGCCCGCGCGCCTGTGTGTGTGTCGTAGTGTCGTAGTTTTTACTTATATTTTGTCTCCTCCAAGGTCGTTGAACCGGACACAACAACTGAACTGCAAGGAATCTCTGTTGTACTCAAAAATTATTCGTTGATTGATAATACTAATTTCCATTTCTTCTGCTCTGTACAACGTGAGAAGGAAAACGTAGACGGATATCAAATTTCAGGAGTTACTTCTCACCACAGACAATGCAGTGGCCGACGGGCTTCACTTAACGACCGAGAGCAGCGGCGTTTGCGTAGAGTTGTCAGTGCTGACAGATAAGCAGAACTGCCTGAAATGGCAGCAGAAATCAATGTGGGACGTACGAAGAACGTATCCGTTCGGACAGCTCGGCGAAATTTGGCGTTAATAGGCTATGGCAACAGGCGACCGACCCCAGTGCCTTTTCAAACCGCGCGATATCGCCTGCAGCGCTTCTCCTCGGTTCTTGAACATAACAGTTGGACCCTAGACAACTGGAAAATCATGGCCTGGTCAGTTGCTTAGATCTGAGGAGCAGATCCCACGAAGCCACGGATCCAGGTCATCACCGAGGCACTGTCTTAGCTGGTGGTGGCTGCTTAATAATGTGCAATGTGCTTATATGGAATGGACTGTGTCCTCTGGACCAACTGAACCGATCATTGACTGAAAACGTATATGTTCAAATACCTGGAGAGCATTTGCAGCCATTCATTGACTTTGTGTTTCTAAACTAAAATGGAATTTTTGGGGACGACAATGCGCCATGTCAACGGCCACAATTGTTCGCGATTCTGGAAAGTTGGAGTCAATGATTTGGCCATCGTCCGACATGAATCGCATCTAAAATGTATCGGACATTATCGGGTGGTCTGTTTGTACACAAAACCCTGCATCGGGAACACTTCCACAATTATGATCGCTATAGAGGCAGCATTGCTCAATATTTCTGCAGGGGCTTCCAACGACTTGTTGAGCCCATGCCGCGTGGAGTTCCTGCCCTGCGCCGGCCAAAAGGAGGCCCGATACGATGTTAGGAGGTTTCCCACGACTTCCCTCCCCGCAGAGCAAGCTTTGTACGTTACAATAAAAATGACTCATCACCCAAAATCTGCTTCAAAAGTGATCAGGGCAAATTGATTACGAACAACAAACAGAATTGTGAACACTTCAAAGAGCTGCTCAACTGTGACCCATCACCAGAAAAATTAATCTTCCAGAAACCACAAAACAAACTTCCTGATTCCACCTCACCAGATAAAACGAAAATCAGAGAAATCATCAGGGGCTTGTAAAACAACAAAGTGTCTGGCAAAGATTCAATTGTTGCAGAACTTTTGAAGTACGCAGGAGACAGTTTCCTGAAACGACTTGAAGGACTCTTTCAGAAAATCTGGCTCACGGGAGAGATCCCAGAAGAATGGAGAGATGCTGTCATCCACCCGCTGCACAGGAAAGGAGACAAATCCAATGTCAATAATTACAGAGGAATATCACTTGTACCAGTAGCATACAAGGTCCTTGCCATTGCTCTCAAACATAGGACAACACATAGATCAATAACTAGGTGAACATAAAGCCGGCTTTAGGATAGGAAGATCGTGTGCAGAGCAGATCTTTACCATCAAAACCTTAATCATAACAAAGAAACTAGCAGCTGACAAGGAAGTGGTCACGACATCTGTGGAATCTAATTAAGCGTACGACTCCATAGACAGAGACACAGAGTGCCGAAAGAATTTGGAATAGATGTTAAGACAACGAGGCTTATTCCGCAAACACTAACATCAAAAGAGTTCAGAAGTTCAAGTACCTACGAGAGGCTGGCCGCTGTGGCCGAGCGGTTCTAGGCGCTTCAGTCCGGAACCGCGTGACTGCTACGGTCGCAGGTTAGAATCCTGCCTCGGGCATGGATGTGTGTGATGTCTTTAGGTTTAAGTAGTTCTAAGTACTAGGAGACTGCTGACCTCGGATGTTAAGTTGCATAGTGCACAGCGCCATTTGAACCTAGGAGACATTTTGACTCCAAACAACAAAGAAAAGGCAGCAATTGAGGAAAGGGCAAGAAAAATGGAAACAGCATTTAGATTGTGTCAGAACACATACAAATCTAAATCACTCTCACACCAGGCCAAATTCCAACACTCTAGCACAGTCGTCAAACCTGAATGTTTATATGCATCGGAGACAATAGCTAGTAAGGGACTTTCTGACTTGAGAAAGAAAGAAAGGAGATTCCTTAGTAAGATTCTTGGGCCCAGAAAAATATCTAATGAATTTACGTTCTACCTAAGGTCAAATCAACAACTTTATCACCGATTTGAAAATATCTTTTCTTAAGAATTTACTTTATTTACTAGCGATTCATCAAGAACATTAACACATTTAATCACACTATGTGAGCGTGGAAGTAGTTCCCAGCGAGTAACTGATGAAATCAAAATGAAATTGCTTTTAACAAACGGGAATTTTTTATTCATAAAAGCTTTTTTTCTTCTTTATTTTTTTAAGAAACAGAAAGGAACATATATTTGAGTGTATGAGCTTTCGGGCTGAGAACCTTGCTGCTCCCTTTTGACACGGCTGTAGTCACGACCGCTCACAACAACCTCTGGAAAACTGCACAGGTGCAAATCTGCAACACACCAGATTACCTTAAAGTAAAAGTTTTAACAATTCGCACAAGCACACAAACTATGCACACCGTAGGAGGGATGGAAATGGTACAAAACACTAAAATTAAAAGATTGACTTGCCACCGAAGGTGCAACTTGATTTTATCTTCTAAGAAAAGTCTTATGGTGGAAGGGTGGCAACTTTATATACTAAAATGACCATTTAAATAAAAGCCCATGAAATGCAATCTTACATAAAATTATACAAGGTTGGCCAAACATGCTCTACAGTACACATATACCGCCTCTCAAGATGATAGGCAAGATAAAAACATATTTCAGGAATTGGGGCAATAAATTCGTTAACACACCGAATCCGACAAACATGACAGAGGCAACTATTAACGTACGGCTGATTGCCAGGGAGATTATCGAACAACCCCAATCGTTGGTTGCTCTAACCCGCCCCTACTCCACAACGAAAAAAACGGACGACCCAATTCATAAATAACCACCTTCCCGCGGGTGGGCAAACGGTGTAAAATGGTGGGAGACCCCCAAAACAAAGCGGCTGGTGACCTAACCAAGGAAACAAGTAGAATTTAACAAGTAAATGAAACAACATATCACCAATGACTTAACTTGTAATAAACTGCGATTTCTCTAGAAGACCTGGCGCAGCACCCCCAAAACGCTCTCCCAAACCGTCCGCTGCCAGCTATACGACGCGGCCCAATGGACTCACGTGGCGACCTCACATCACCGACGCTCGAGGCGGACAAGTCATCTTGTGTCTCAGGGCGCGACCAACCAACCGATCGATCCAACCGCTGATGACCGTTGCCTGAGCAACTCGAGCAGACTGGCGGCCTAACGGGCAGACTCAGATGCAGGGACTGAGCCCCCGACCGGGCGACCACTCTTTGAGTGACGGGAGACTAACCCCAGACTGACTCCAGACTCACCCAGACTGACCAACTGAGTGACTGGCGACGACGACGACGCACATGATGGAGGGCTGAACCCTCAGCTGGAAACGAAGTTCTAGCGCTTTTTAATGCGCTTCTCCTTCTTAATTGGTGTGGTGAGAATGTGGGTGTGGCATGACGGGTGTTGTTGACCTTGACTGTTGTGCTGGAGTGACTGGCGAGCTCATAGCGCCCTTTAAATACACGTGAACAGGCTACCTTTCTCGTTTCCCACCAGAGGGAGACACCAAAGCTGCGATTGCCACAGCGGCGCCACCGCCAGAAACGGAGGGCGACTGCTTCACACTACGCGCTGCGGCGCACTCTTCAGAACAGCATTTTTTTTATCACGGTTCAGACATATTAAAAGAATGGAATCAGAGAGGTTCGCCAACAAGATTCTTCTCTTCCACGAGAACAGGAAGACAAAAGTTCCATGGGTGAAAGAAGTGCACTGGGATCTAGAAAAATGCCGGATCACGGCAGAAGAAATTGTGAACAGGCAGATCTTTTGGAAAAAGGTTGCGGAGGTGAAGGATTTCTTCGAGGAGGATACGAGGAAGAACAGCGTATTCTCGGCAGAAGACCGTGCACGAGTGAGCCAACGGATGAAGTAGTACTGGTGGAAGAGGAGGGAAGAGAACTTTAGAAAGTGATGGAAGTTGTGTAAACGTAGCCCATAGTTGGCTGTAACGAAAATAAATAAATAATAAATAAACAAATTAAATTCCACTCAGCCCAATTCTATTAACACAAAGTTAAAATTCACAATGAAAATCGTACAGAAAAAACAATGACAATATAGGATCGTTGTTCTGAAAGACGACGGCCTTCGGTGTGTTACAGTTTATGAGCAGATATTCGACAGCGTGGCTCACCTACAGTCTAACACAAACACTCGCGACACACTCTGCTGCGAAAGTTGTCACCGTTCGACAAGTGGAACGGTAGTAGCGCTCCAAGCAGTGAGAAAGCAGTCAGAGACACGCAGCGTAAGTATAATGTATTTTTTCATCCCTTTTCTACGTGATTTAGGAAACAGTTATTCTGTTTCTTTTGCCTCAAAGAGTTTGTGTATTGTCAGTGGACACGAATGTATGTGAAACACATCTAAAAAGAGCTGAATGTCACCCTTCAGCAACAAAGGATGCAACTTACGGGTGAGGGTAGGTAGTAGGTTTTTACAATATGTATATAAATGCAGCTTATTCCGCTGAAAGCAGGAGAATGTAAACACTTATTTCATATATGAAAAGCATATATTTACATTGTTATGCGTTCTTTTTCTATTGTTAAAACCGCTTTCCTTGAGACATGACAACTTTGTATTGTGTCTGACGATTCGCACATTCTCACACTTCAATCACTTTTATAATACACGAATATTTCTCTAAATTTAATTCCTTTTGGTTGAAAAGCGAAGGTGTTGAAGATTGCTGCCGTTTGAAGCTCAAATGTAGCAACAGTTGCAGAGTTGGTTTCTTCTGTGTTCGCAAACAGTTTTACTGCTTTTGGAGTTTAGTTAACACGTGTCTGTGGTTTTCCTTTTAACTACCGTTACGGTAGTTTATTTTGTTTTTTAAATAACGTAGGTATTGTATTCTATAGAAGTTTCTTATGTTACATATTTGGCTGGGAACGTAATGAAGAGTACTTCACGTTGTTGAGTAGATGACTTTGTACAAAAGATCAGGTGTTCTGCTATTTTCTAATTTTTTGTTGTTAAAGGAGAACTTCATTCTTCAGTAGGCATCTGTAGATTACAAGAAATTTATAAACTGTCCCGCAGTGTATCGTATCATACTTCTCAGCATCCTTAGAAAACCAAAAAGAAAAGAAGAATGTGATGCTTTCTTTCTGTCGTTGCTGAAATTTATTGCGCTACTGACACTCCAGTTTGGAAAAAAAAGAAAACATTCTACCCACCAATATAAACAATTGAGATTTGCATTCACTTTCACAGGATTCCGCCGAGCTTAGCAGCATAACCTGCTAGCCTCTTGGTGTGCTGCTATCGCTGTGGGTTATAAAGACAAGGCGGAATGTCGCGACTGTTACGTTGAAGTATTTTTACACCTGTGCTCGGCCGGCCGGAGTGGCCGTGCGGTTCTAGGCGCTACAGTCTGGAACCGAGCGACCGCTCCGGTCGCAGGTTTGAATCCTGCCTCGGGCATGGATGTGCGTGATGTCCTTAGGTTAGTTAGGTTTAATTAGTTCTAAGTTCTAGGCGACTGATGACCTCAGAAGTTAAGTCGCCTAGTGCTCAGAGCCATTTTGAACACGTGTGCTCCTTGTGCCTGGTCTCCGTGCGTCTGTGCTTGACTCACAAGCAAGTAGAGGCTCGCCTGTAGGCGCACGCCTCTTCCTCAACGTGAGCGTACGAATGATTCACACCCTTGTTCACAGCGGACCACTCTACTTCCGTGTAGGACAAGCTACAGCCTCACAGGTACTAACCGCAAGGCGCACGAGAGTAAACGCACCTTTAGACTGTGCCTCGTCCGGACACATTAAAACGCAGAAATATAATTTCTGTAGTCACGTAACATACATACATGTAGTTCGTAACAAAACGATCACTGGAGTAAGGCTTTGTTGAACATGCATTTTATCGGCTGTTGCAAAAAATTAGTCTGACAAATAAGACAGTGTGTGTGTGTGTGTGTGTGTGTGTGTGTGTGTGTGTGAATTCCTAAGGGACCAAACTGTTGAGGTCATCGGTCCCTAGACTAACACACTATTTAAATTAACTCAAACTAACTTACACTAAGAAAAACACACACACCCATGCTCGAGGGAGGAATCGAACCTCCGGCCGGAGGGGCTGCGCAATTTGTGACAAGGCGCCTCTAATCACGCGGCCACTCCTCGTGGCTAATAAGACTGTGAAACTACAATGAGCGAGCGTGCAGAATTAATCTAGTTATACCACATTTCTTACTTATGGTAAAAGCCTAACTATTCTGCGAATTTTATCCACAGACTCTGTTGATTCATCGTGGATACGGGACAGCGACCAGTCAGATACTTACCAAAGAAAAACCATCAAACAGTCGCATGTTCTCAAAAATTTATTTTATTTACACGACCAGTTTCGGCATTTTATTAATTCCATGATCAGGCCCCTATGCACTGCATGTATAGAGATTCAGATACTTGTCAACTTATGAAGTCTTCGAAGTACACACAGTACAAAAAATTCACGAAATGCAGGTATTGATGGCTCCAGTTATGCATGCATCCGTGTATGTGACTCCCTGTACATAGTGTCCTGAAGATGACATTAATGAAATGCCGAAACTGGTCCTGTAGATAAAATAACAACTTCTGAAAACATGACTGGTGATTTTTCTTTTGAAAATGTCTCCACAGCTAAAATTGGGCGCCGATAACAATCCCGTCGTGCGCCCCCACCGAAATACGATCACCATTGCGTTACGCGTGGCCTACGCACCGTTCGACGGCTAACACCCGCTCGTCTTTAAAGGGGAGCCCGCGGGCGTTACAACTATTACAATGTCCCACATATTGATTGCAGCGCGAGCAGAGTCGAGCGCGGCCGAGAGCAGAGGTAGCAGCGGCAGCGGCAGCAGCCACCGTGTGTGTGTGTGTGTTTTAGGACGGGCACAAAATTCTCTCTTTTTTTACGTCCCCCTTCCCCGCCACACTGCTCGCCCCCCGCCTCATGCCGCCCGCGGCCGGCCGGCTGCGGCTCCAGCGCCACGCCGGTTACTATGGCAGCGTAGTACTCCACTCCATCCCCACCAGCGGCGCGCCCGGCGAATCGCGGCCATTGAAGAGGCAGGCGCGCGCATCGACCGCTCCCGCCGGGGCTGCAGGGGCGGCGCGGGGGCGGCGGGGGCGGCGCCGGCCGGCGTCGGCAGCGTCGCGACGCGCGCCTCGGGCACACTGGCGGCCAGGCGAGCGTCCGCGCTGGAACGGCAGGCTGGCAGCGTGGCGTCGCGGCCGCAGCCACAGCCAGACCCAGAGGAGCGCAGCGCCGGCGGGCTGGCCCGGCTCCGCGAGGCGCGCGCCGGGGGCGGCGGGGGCGGACCGCGGCGGCGGTGGCAGCGGCGGCGGGCACCCCTCTCAGGTGCGTCCCAGTGACCTTGACTATCGATAGCCGCGGTGGCCAAGCGCTGTTACTTCAGTCTGCACTCGTGTGCCCTGCTCCACGGCTTTCAGTGCTCCTGCTTATTTCTGCATATAGTTTCGAGCTTACAGTGACCTGTAAAGGTACTGCAGCCCGTATCATCAGACGACTGCCGGCACATTCAGCTTTATCTTGTCACAACAGATGTTTTGATTTATATGTATTTCAGTCTCGGAATATGCACGTGTGTATCATTACCTGTTTTGACTTATTGCTGAGTCATCATCGGATATGTTACGTAGTAACTCAGCTGAAGTGGCCTGGCAGATATGTTTCAGCTGGGATCTCCTCTCTGGTTTCCTTCAGATGATTAGATACTAAGTAACGTATTCACACCACCTGATGGTGACTTGGTAATAAATCGAAAACTGCAACGTATTGAAATCATCTGATGGTGATTTGGTAAAAAGTCAAAACCAGTTATCATACCATTTGTGTGACGTGAGACGGAAATACATAAAAATAATAAAACAATACAAGACGGGTACTGTGTCTTCCTAAGGCAGTATACCAGCTTTGTTTGTTTCTATATTCCGCGTAGGGTTCTGGGGGTTGTGCGAAATGTTGTGTCACAGTATCTACGATCGTCAGCTTGAAGACTCGCTGTTCATCAGCGCAGTGTAGACGTATTATTCCCACATTATCGTCTACCAGTGCTACAGTCGCAGTCTCCAACACCCAAAATGTGTTTGTCTGCAACCTTACTGTTTAACAGTAATACCGATAGTAAAGCATGAAGTGTTACGCATACCGTTAAATCTGTACTATCAGCGATATCTAGCATCAGAAGTAAACATACTCTTACGTTCTTGTTGAACGTAACTCTCGAGACAAAGTATTTGTGCTGTCACAGCTATGTGTCAACAGCCACACCGTGCAGGCCATTAGGAGTGTCACTAGTTGGCAGAATAAGTGTACACGATTAACCGAACTCAATTCATAAAAATTTAGTGGTTTTTGGTGGACATTTTCTGACTATTATGGTATAATGGTGTTATCCATTTTCTTGTTCTTACTTATTTGTATTTGCATTCCTCTGAAAATATCTGCGCAATAATGCAAATATCGATGGTACACGCTGTGCGTCGTTTTCTTAAAATAAACTTGTTCCATTCACTAAGCGCACGTGGTGTTGACTACAGTAATGTCCACTTCACTCTTGGTCCTCAAGCTTGAAGTCACCACCGGCCGGCTCTGTGTCGGATGTGTTTCTTCCTGCAGTGTCAGTTGTATTTAACGGTGACACAAAACAGCACACAAATAGCTTTACTGATGGAGAGTTAGCCAGTATGCGCTTCGTGTGTGGGTCCGATGAACGCAATAGCAGACTGGCACGACGATGCTGCGCTCAGCTGTTCCTGCAGCGACATCCCATCACTGTCGAATCTGCAACTTTTCACACTATTCCTCAGTAAAATTATTTATGTCTACCGACTTACTGCTTAGCACGAACGCTGGCCACAATGCAGCAAGTGTTATATCCACCACTAATTCTACACATCTATACTAACGATGACAATATGAATAAAAATTTGGTGGACAAGCTCATAACTTTCTGTGTTTTCATTAGCTGAAATTTGAATCATTTCTTTCTCGGGTAGCGCTTCTCATGTGTTCCACAAGTCGTTAGTAAGCCTAAAATGCCTGAAGTAATGGCTTCGAAGTTACAGGAACTTCTTTCATAGTTTCAGGAACGGGGAGTCGTTACTACTACAACGCACGTGAGTGATTCCTCCGTTATTAAGTATTTATGCACGGAATTTTACGAAATTGCAAATAAGTACATCCTCCACTAATGCAATGTCCCAAAAGTGTCGAACAGAGTCGTAAAACGGCGGTAGACCATCACAATTAAGCGTAGCTTTGGTCAGTTAAGATTGTAACTGCGTTACCTGTATGTTAGGTGTGTTGCATACCTGTCGGGCGTTACCTAATTTCGATCGTTTTGTCTTCATATGCGATCACTCTCTCACTAGATTCTCCTAGAAACAGGAAGCGGTGAACAGTCTAGAAACTGAGAGAGATATATAAAGGATCGTGTAACCTACGGAGCATTTTTGTTCTACTTGATTATCCCACTTTCTGTTACATATAAATGAATAACATTTATAGCAAAAGTGAAATTGTAAATATTTACAAGTAATGCAGGTTTTATTCGAAAATTATTGTTTTGTAAAATGAAGCAGGTTAATCACATACCGCTAGAAAACGCAATTTCCTCAGTCAAAGTGAAATTAAAAGAAAAGGAACACAACAAAATATCAAACGTCACTTCGTCGAGTTTATATAAAACATTCATAAACAAATTTCGAAATTATCAATAACAACTCGAAAATCCTGTCTTTGATTGTGATGAAGAATGTTCTATCAGTACAAAAAACAACAATAACAATATAATCTTTTATGTTTGTGGATATAAACTGCACTTGCATGGAAATTAAGTGCTTCGGTTACACTAAAGCTCAGAAGTTACGCAATCAACAAATTGTTATTACTTGTAAAATGCAGTTTATATTTTATAAAGATATAGAACACACAATGGACTAACACTGAGCGATGTGCGCTTGTAATTACGTGCAAACAAACAAGAAGCAAAGAAGTCGTCAGCTCCCAGCTTCTCTCTCACTAATTATTTATGTTTCTTTCCCTACCAGTGCTGCCCGTACTACAGGTAATCTCACCATGTACTAGGTTTAAGTATTGTACCAAAGCGACCAGTCGTAGTTTTGCTAGAGCAAAATTCTAGTATTCAATAATTATTGCTACACGTTCCTTGCCCTCACCAAATTACCAGCGCATAAATTAGCTTACGATGTCGCAAAGACATCTCACAAGCACCGAATAGAACCCGTACGTGTTTAGTGTTCATTGCTTCAGCTTGCTTCTCAGGTTACGTGCTAGAGGTGCATACTTATGGGAAATGCTTCGCGCCTCTTTTTATTTTTATTCAGGTTTCGGCGGTACTTTAGAAAACAATGGAAATTATTAGTGGTTTTCAAAGTTTGTGAACAAAAGCTCTGTGTTGATAGGTTAATGATAATTTTTTTCTTTATAACGAATTGCAATGTGAGCACGTATTTCACAAGACTTGTATGTAAAAATGTGATAATATACGTTTTCACAGCGTCGGACACGAATTGTGTTTTCGTGGTTTTCCTTCCCATGGCTATGAATATCTACCTCTTTTTGGCACGGATATAAAATAAGCGAAAGAAAACGAAACCAAGTGGGAATCTGTGCCTCAAAGAGCTTAGGACGTGCAGTGGCCTTCGCGGTTTAGTTGCAGACTGTCTACTTCCTAAGTACAGCAGCCACGGCGGGTAGTCTGGGGTTCACATGGAAACCAACACTGTGAACTGTTAGTTAAGAGGTGATTTCCCCACCCATTTTGTCAGTCAATTTCATTGAATAGATTAATATTCATTATTCGAGAAACTGTGAAGCAAGTATTATCTCACAGAACGGTGTGGTAGAATCGGATTTTTCTCAGAAGTAGCTTCCAGATCTGGCCAAACACACGAGTACTGTGTGTATGTATGCGGTAAAGGAGGAGAGGGCGTCAAAGGCTGAGAAATTTTATTGAATGGGAAAAGACGGAAGCTGGTGATAGATCTTGAAGATGATACATATATTGTGCGCCCAGTTTGTTTAACATATTAGGACTAAATAAGGTACTCATTTGACTCTTTTAGAGGATAATGCACGTAACTAACTATACTTGTGTGAAAAACTACACCAACATTTCCGGAACCTACCTTACGGCGTGCCCCAGTACTGCTTGCCAGTATGTTGGGGCTCTTGTTGTTCGAACTGTATTTTAATGACCTGGGAAACAATTGCAACGTAAGATATTTGCAGAAGATGCGGTTGTGTTTAAGGAATCTGAAAAAACTATCTGGCTACATGCTTTAAATGTCCAAACATACCACTGTCATTTTCTCAATTTCCCTATCTAATAGCGAATGGTGAGTGGGAAGGGCAAGTAACGTATGCCTCCGAATGCTCTCAAATTATTCTCATTTTTATGTCATAGCCATTCCTTGAGACGTTTGTTGGAGGAAATAACATGTTGTTTCATGTCTTTTGCAAAGTATGTTCCTGAAATATCAGCTGCAATCGCCTCCATGACGTGCAAGACCTTATAGCATCAGCCACTAGAGTTCCATAAGAATCTCCGTGAAACTCGCACACTTTATTAAAGAGAAAACCAGTGATAGAACGCGCTACGTTTCTTTGGAGTTCCTCTGTTTCCTCTCTTAATTATACGTGGAAATAGACCCTCGGTTTTAAGCAGTGCTGGGAAGCCTGCCAAGTAGAAGCATTGTAAACTACTTCCTTCATGTTATTTAGGATAAAAATTCATCTAAACATGTAGATCCAACTTCAGGCGTGCTCCACGGAAGTGTATTGGGACTCATGTCTTTCGTATTTTATATTAATTACCTGGGAAAGAATTTTAATAATAACTTGAGAGGTTTACAGATGACTCGATTATGTATATTGAAGTCCTGTCTGGAGAATTTATTTGGAAACATGATTTTAATGTCAAAAGTGGAAAATTGTGCAGTTTACAAAATCAAGGAGACGGAATTGGAATTAGTCAGCTTATAGAAATATGCAACATTTTGTTGGCATATGAAATGGAATGTTCACATAAGCTCGTGCGAAGATTAATGGGATCGAATGGTAGAATATCGAGAAACTGCAATCAGCCCACAAAGGGCTGCTCACATATTATTCGTGTGACACAATCTACAGTATCGCTCATGCGTGTGTTGGACCCATAACACATAGGGCTAATAGGGTATACTGAACGTATGCAAAGACGTCCAGCGTTCAGAGAAGAAACTAGAACTATAGTACACTTCTTTCTTCCTTAAGTATAGTTCCCGTATACCGCAAAGCAAAAGTTAGCCTAATTATAGGATGCACAGATGAATTTGAACAATCACTCTTCCGACGCTCCATACGTGAATGGAACAAGATGATATCCTAACGTGTGTCTAATGGACAGTACCCTCTGTCAAGCATCTCAGATTGTTTTGCAGAGAATTTCTGTAGATGCAGAACGTATTAATGACATTTCTTTACGATTCCTCGAATAAATGTCAGAATGGCATCTATTTCCGAGAAACTACTTTCTTCTGGCAGATATTTAACGGTCATTTCTATCGTGAATACATGAGTGCTTGCCCGAAATGTCTTATACTGTTTCCTCCAGCACACAAGTTTCTTCTCGCAGATATTTAACGGTCATTTCTATCATCCATTTTGCGACGTTTGTGGATGTTACGCCAACTACCATCTCTTTCACGATCCGTACAGGAATGAAACAGGTATGCTAGAATGTTCTGTTCTTGTCATTTGCGAAGGCTATCTATAATATGCTACATTCCAAGTACTTTATACGCAAAAAACTAATTATTATGCTGTAATACATCTGTCACATAACTTTAACAATCGCAGAGGCATGAGCTCCCCCGTGGTTAACGCTCCTTTCGATTCCTGGTACAGATATGCACTTTTCCATTGTAGGAATACTGCAACTGAAGGCTCAAGGCCGCGTGAAGATAAGAATCCTATTCCGATAGAAAAAGCTTTGGCGCTCTTGGAGGAGCCACGAGGTTACGTCAAGGTCATTGATACTACCGCCCAGTGACGTCACACGCAGGAGATAGGAAAGGGGTCACGCGCTATCGCGTTGGCCCTCTGTGCGTGCTGGCAGAACTGAGGTTAGTTCTACTGGACTATAGTGGGTGCGATACGCGATCGTAACACAGAAATACATTTGACTGTATTCCAGAGTCACGTCAAACTTTCGTTCCCCTGTAAGTGTCTGGGTAAGTAGCTTGCTGTATTATGCTCTGTTTTTAGCAACAAAGTGCGCTGGTCTGGAACGATCTACAACACTCAACGAGTGTAAAACCGATTGTAACAATTCCACTAAGACGGAAACCATTGACACGGCTACTGAGGTACTGATCAGACTCAAAACCCACACTATTTATTACGGAATCAATCATATAGGGTAGTCAGCAAATGTCTGAAACGCTTGTAGGGACGTTGCAGGGCAGGTTGCACTGAGACATAAATATTAAGAAAAAAATTCTATACGTTGCGCCGTTTTCGAGTTGTTTAGCATTGAAGTTCGTCAATGAGATCGTCACGAGCGCGAATTCAAGTTGCAGCTAACCAAACAAAGTTATCTTTGGGCAACACCGCCCGTGGCAGGCCGCATGAAATGTGAGCGCGCCACGTCCCTATTGGCTAATTTCCATGCTAAATAACTCGGAAATCTAATTTTTTCTTAACATTTACATCTAAGTACAACCTGCCCTGCAACATCCCAACAATCGTTACAGACTTTTCTGACCACCTTCTATACATACTTAACCCTCGTTTGGAAGAGATCCGACGTCAGGTTCAATATTTGACAAGTATGATTCTGAATAACAGTCCTAATCCAATTGGTAGGCAATTGTAAAAAATTATTATGGGTAATCGAGGGGACCGTCGAACACTGATTGCTGGCTGTTGTCCGCTGATGCTCGTCATATTTAGAAGGTTAGGAGCCGGCTCCGAAAGTAGACCCACAATTTCACCCTTCAGTCGACTGAACTTATCACACCACGCAGCCCACGTAAGTACCCGGCGGGCGGAATGATACCGAGCTCTATTTCCGCCCACGTGACAGGCGATGCAAATTACGGCGGTAAACGTGTCGCTCCTATGGCTCTAGCCTTACGTCGTCTCGCCACGTAACGCCTGCTGTGCAGGCAACCCAAATGACGCTGCCGTACGGCGTGGAGCCTAAATGCTACTTGGGAGACAGCACGCAATGCCCTGGGAAACCAACGATGTTCAAATATCTACAGTCCCGTCCATCTTATTGAGTGCATTCCTCTCGACAATTGCATTCTAACTTAAGGCATCTACCGTTTGCAAACTTTACCACCGATGTAATGCACCAAATATGTTACTTATAAACGCCAAATTACATATTCAGACTTGCGATTATTTCCAGGGTTTTAGAAGACGACTGTGTGTGATCGTCTTCTTCCTTTGTTTTCTATGGTTATGGAAGCATCTGCTATGCCTCTGTGTCTTGGTGTGTATTTTGTTGGACTAGTGTCGTACCTTGCAACGTCAATACAAGTACACTTCGCGTAAGTGCATCTATGCAGCATGAAAAAAAAGAGATAACCAGCGACAGTGAAGCACAGTGCTCTAAAGATCGAGCACCTAGGTGTGTAAGAACGTTATAAATGAAGTAGGTAGCAGAAATTCGTGACTAATAATTGTAATTTAATATTGTTAAATATTAGTAACGTAAAACGTTCTCATGTACGATCTTCACAGAAGAATTTGTAAAAAAAGAAACTATTCTTGCAGTGACCACTGAAGATGCTTTGAAATTGAGCAAAACGCGGATAATCTTAATAAGACGCAAAAGACGGTATGCATTGCTGTGACGAAAGTCACGGGATGCCTCATACCATCTTGTCGGGCCTCATTTCGCCTGCCGTAGTGGCATGGATTCAACAAGTCATTGGAAGTCCACTGCAGAAATATTGAGCCATGCTGCTTCCGTAGCCGTCCATAACTGCGGAAGTGTTTCTGGTGCAGGATTTTGTGCACGAACCGAACTCTCGATTTTGTCCCGTAGATGTCTTAAGTAATTCATGTCGGGCAATCTGGCTGGCGAAAATCATTCTCTCGAATTGTCCAGAATGTTCATGAAACGAATAGCGAACAATTGTGGCCCTGCGACATGGCGCATTGTCATCCATACAAATTTCATCGTTGTTTGGGGACATGAAATCCATGAATGGCTCCAAATGGTCTCCAACTAGCCAAACGTAACCACTTCCAGCAACGATCTATTCATTTGGACCAGAGAACCCAATCCATTCCATGTAAACAAAGCCCACACCATTACGGAGCCATCACCAGCTTCCTCAGTGTCTTGTCGATATCTTGGGTCCATGGTTTCGTGGGGTCTCTGACACACTCGGACCCTACAACGTCTTACCAACTGAAGTCTCACTCATCTTTATTTTACAGGTCCGTCTTGATCCCAAAAACTTTTACACTTCACTATTATCGGTTTCTGCTACTGCCATCTTCAGATCAAAATATTCTGGTGTGGGTTTTACCATCAAATTATACAGGTAGGTGCTGTTGTTGTTGTGGCCTTCAGTCCTGAGACTGGTTTGATGCAGCTCTCCATGCTACTCTATCCTGTGCAAGCTTTTTCATCTCCCAGTACCTACTGCAACCTACATCCTTCTGAATCTGCTTAGTGTATTCATCTCTTGGTCTCCCTCTACGATTTTTACCCTCCACGCTGCCCTCCAATACTAAATTGGTGATCCCTTGATGCCTCAGAACGTGTCCTACCAACCGATCCCTTCTTCTGGTCAAGTTGTGCCACAAAATTCTCTTCTCCCGAATCCTATTCAATACTTCCTCATTAGTTATGTGATCTACCCATCTAATCTTCAGCATTCTTCTGTAGCACCACATTTCGAAAGCTTCTATTCTCTTCTTGTCCAAACTATTTATCGTCCATGTTTCACTTCCGTACATGGCTACACTCCTTACGAATAATTTCAGAAATGACTTCCTGACACTTAAATCAATACTGGATGTTAACAAATTGCTCTTCTTCAGAAACGCTTTCCTTGCCATTGCCAGCCTACATTATATATCCTCTCTACTTCGACCATCATCAGTTATTTTGCTCCCCAAATAGCAAAACTCCTTTACTACTTTAAGTGCCTCATTTCCTAATCTAATTCCCTCAGCATCACCCGACTTAATTAGACTACATTCCATTATCCTTGTTTTGCTTTTGTTGATGTTCATCTTATATCCTCCTTTCAAGACACTGTCCATTCCATTCAACTGCTTTTCCAAGTCCTTTGCTGTCTCTGACAGAATTACAATGTCATTGGCGAACCTCAAAGTTTTTATTTCTTCTCCATGAATTTTAATACCTACTCCGAATTTTTCTTTTGTTTCCTTTACTGCTTGCTGAATATACAGATTGAACAACATCGGGGAGAGGCTACAACCCTGTCTTACTCCCTTCCGAACCACTGCTTCCCTTTCATGCCCCTCGACTCTTATAACTGCCATCTGGTTTCTGTACAAATTGTAAATAGCCTTTCGCTCCCTGTATTTTACCCCTGCCACCTTTAGAATTTGAAAGAGAGTATTCCAGTCAACATTGTCAAAAGCTTTCTCTAAGTCTACAAATGCTAGAAACGTAGGTTTGCCTTTCCTTAATCTTTCTTCTAAGATAAGTCGTAAGGTTAGTATTGCCTCACGTGTTCCAGTGTTTCTACGGAATCCAAACTGATATTCCCCGAGGTTGGCTTCTACTAGTTTTTCCATTAGTCTGTAAGGAATTCGTGTTAGTATTTTGCAGCTGTGACTTATTAAGCTGATAGTTCGGTAATTTTCACATCTGTCAACACCTGCCTTCTTTGGGATTGGAATTATTATATTCTTCTTGAAGTCTGAGGGCATTTCGCCTGTTTCATACATCTTGCTCACCAGATGGTAGAGTTTTGTCAGGACTGGCTCTCCCACGGCCGTCAGTAGTTCCAATAGAATATTGTCTACTCCGGGGGCCTTGTTTCGGCTCAGGTCTTTCAGTGCTCTGTCAAACTCTTCACGCAGTATCATATCTCCCAATTCATCTTCATCTACATCCTCTTCCATTTCCATAATATTGTCCTCAAGTACATCGCTCTTGTATAGACCCTCTATATACTCCTTCCACCTTTCTGCTTTCCCTTCTTTGCTTAGAACTGGGTTTCCATCTGAGCTCTTGATATTCATACAAGACGTTCTCTTAACTCCAAAGGTCTCTTTAATTTTCCTGTAGGCGGTATCTATCTTACCCCTAGTGAGATAGGCCTCTACATCCTTACATTTGTCCTCTAGCCATCCCTGCTTAGCCATTTTGGCGTGACGTCCACCTAATCACCTGACCACATGACCCTACCACAGCCAATTCTTCTTCATTTCGGTCATAATTACGTCCTCCGCCCCATTCTGTTGCCCGCCGCTTTTTTCGCGGCTGTCCTAGTAAGGTCCTCTAAGCGTCCCATCGTTATGCATTGAGAGTTTGGAATGACTTACTTAATAAAGGCCTCTTTGTCACTGCGGTAAGTCGGTTATAAACATTGATTGTAATTTTTCTTTTCCTATACATCGGAATATTAGGTTTGAAGACGATTTCTACTTAGCAAAAGGGACTTAAGATTAATTTTAGTATTGTATTCATCTCTTTTTCTGTGAGTCTTACGGTTGTAGTATCCGACACTAAGTGGTTCTGTGTCTTTCTTAATAGATTTTTCCTTTTCTTTTCGAGTGTATTAACTATGCGTTGCCTTAGTCTTATTATAAGTCATTTTTTTACTCCTTTCCGTGAAGTACCCATCACCACTTTTACTCCTTTCCGTGAAGTACCCATCACCACGTTGTTTGAATTCTGTGCTGCAAATTCATTGCATGACAAAATCAGTGAAGTACACAGAAGTAATGGAGGTATGTCAAACGTCCTACACATACATATCATTGACGGGTAGGTCATTCAGTATTGTTACCACGAGGCCTGGTAGGGTAGGAAAGGTGCATTAACATTCTCAAATGTTGAATGATTACTGTGAAGAACACGAATATGCCGCGTACTCGCGTGTAATAGCACTTTCATCACCAAAGAAAGATTGAAATGGTCCTCACTGTAGGTCTCAATTTGGCTGGCTCGTCGAATCGTGAAATAATCACAACTGTGGGCCATTCGGATATGACAGTGACCAGATGGCGGACTGCATGGGAACGAGAGGGCTAGAATACTCGTCTTGAAGGTTCTGGTCGACCACGTCTGAGCATCACATGGAAGATCGCCGTACTGTGCACCAAGGACATCGAGACCATTTCACATCTGCGCCTGCCTTCCGAGAGTAAGTAATGGACTGCCTGCAACATTCTGTACAATACTAGGACCAGCATGCAGACCAGGAAATAACCTTCCCGTGCACTGGCTGCCGCTAGCAGCACAACACAAACGGCTTCTTCTAGAGTGGTGCTCTGACCGGGAACCATGGACTGCTGACAAATGGCGTCTCGCTGTGTTCAGCAATGACTCGCGATTCTGCGCTATCCCAAATGACCACCGCCGGCGAATATGGCTGCGGATTGGGGAGAGCTTCCATTATTGCAATGTTTTGGAGGAGCACAGCTACATTATTCCTGGTGTTATTTTGTGGGGAGACATCGGGTATGACTTCAGGTCACGACTGGTTGTGAATGAAGCAATCTGACGGCTCAGCGCTATGTCACGGACATTCTGCGTCCTCACGTTTTACGTCTCAAGCGACATTGACGTGGTGCCATTTTTCAAGAGGAAAATGCTCGTCTACAGAGGGCACGTGTCTCTATGAACTGCCTGCGTGCTGCTAAGATACACTGCGAACAACTTCCCCAGATATGTCCCCGGTAGAACGTGTGTGCGACCAGCTAGGACCACCTACGTTCCAGCACCAGCTTCCATGCTGCCAAAGACCAGTTACAGCACTTGTGGTCCAGATTGCCTCAGGAGTGGATGCAACGGCTTTCCAACCGAATAAGTGCATGCGTCAAGGCTAGAGGGAGTGTCACGTTAGACTCATAACTGCCATGTTTTTCCTACATATGACTCGATTTTGTAATCACTAAAATAACATCACATACCATCTCAAACGGTAAAGCTTTATTTCGTTTCCTCCTGGCCTTCTGGCTGTTTCACTTCCTTTTACAGGCAATGTAGTTTTGCATGATCGAGCTTCCACTATTGCAATGTTTTGGAGGAGCACAGCTACATTATTCCTGGGGAGACATCGGGTATGACTTCGGGTCACGACTGGTTGTGAATGAAGCAATCTGACGGCTCAGCGCTATGTCACGGACATTCTGCGTCCTCACGTTTTACGTCTCAAGCGACTTCATCTGTAGTCTTACACATTTATATTGAGACATCGTTCTCTCTGGGACCGATATTTTGCTATTTCAAACGGCTTTTAGCAGCTCACATAGTATTGCGCTATGTTCATTATCAACTGTGTTTAGGATTCATTCCTTGTAATATATTGTTATTGAAACCGATGTTTGTTAGCTTCCACAATTTTCAGTCATTTTCTGTTACTGTTGAATCTGCCAACTGATGAGATGGGAGGTCTACAAAACTTAAATTTCTGTCTCACTGCGCTCATACTCTTATTGTTTGTAACAAATGTGCTTACGATTATCGTAAAATATCGAACGCCTAGACTTCCGTATAAACATTTAATTGTAGTGAACAGAATATTATGTCACCTGCCAGATTAGGGACGTGACTATAAATATCAACAGAAGAATTCTATCAGAAGTATTTAGTCACGTGTTATACAGAACTCCTCCTTACCCTTAGCTGGCTAGAAGCAGCGTTGTTTCGCGGTTTACCAAAAGCTGGTACCTAGATCTCTGACGGGAACAAGAGGATAATACGCAAAATGCCTGTGGCCAGAGCCGAAACAGTGCCTTCTTTATCAGACTGATAAAGCCATGTTGGTATAAGTTTACACTCTTGACTAGTGGTCAGTATCGATTAATGTCACAAATATAAACATTTTTATGTGAACCGTGGTCAGTTTTCCTCCATTTCCATTATTCGTCTGAATCACACGTAATTCTTCGTAATAATTAATGGCACAAACAGACACAAGCGAAAGTAAGAGGTACTAAAAGCAGAAGCAAATGTGTGAACGAGAGTCTGCAAACGAACCGTTTTCAGTAGGACTGCGAATTAGCTGTTGGCACCCTATGGCAACTTCCTTGTTTGTAAATGCCGTAGTTTAAGAAACAACTAATGAATAAAAAGTTTACTGGCTACTTTGCTAGATGTACACTTGCTTTGACCAAAAATGGAATCTGGAGTTTTTTGCTGCAGCTGACAACGATGCATGTCGTCCGATGTTGTACATTTTATTACGTGAACTAACTGTCCCCGACATAACAACTTAATGAGGTTGAGAAGGATTCACAGTTGAGTTGAAAGAGGTTGTGTGGCTGGTAACCGGAGAGAAAGATTTCGGTAAACATGCAGTTCGCAGAAATAGGCGTTTCGAGGAGTGACAGTTCACGTACTCTCAATAGTGAGACAATAAGGAACATTACCTTAGAGCTACATGCTGCAGTTATTGCGCATCAACGTACGTTAAAAGAATTGTGCAGAGTGCTGTCTTTGCAGAACTATACTCATCTCTTTGTACAGTTCCGAATTCTCTCGAGCACCTCCTGAATTCCAAATTGCTGACAACCTCTCACACTCATCTGATCCAGTTTTCATTGCAATGCATGACAGTTTTAAGGTAACCACTGGAAAAAAACCGAAGTATTCAGGTGATCGTGGACGCTGACGTACAGGTTCACGTTGACATATCAGTCGTTTATTATGTGCTGTAACTGAATTACATCAGCAATACTTCATCACGGAGTGTGTGGTTAGGACTGTGAGATACGCCTCTTATTGGGGTATACATTCTTCCACAACAACTGACAGGACGTAATTACCCACGGTTTCAGCGGCATCATTTTTCAGTATTGTGAGGTTGGTGACACCGAATAGCATCACAGTATGTGAGCAAAATAACATTCGTCTGCTGCAGTGAAGCGACCTACAAATCACCAATACTGACACGTTCTTCCTTTTAGTATCGTATACTTTTAATTGTGTGGATATGCATAATTAATTCTATTCCCTGTACACCCGTTGGCGCGGTTTTGGTTAAGAGAATCGTGATTGTATCTAGTCATTACTATCGACACACAGCACTATCGTCAGCAATAATTGTGCGGCGGCTGATATGTTTCGCTTGCGTAAATTACGTATTTGACATGGCTTAATTACGATACTATCTTTTTGTGACAGCAGCGAATATACACTTTCAACGAAATGTTTTATAACATATTGTGTGTATGTTTTCTCGATGAGCGGAAATTAATGTGTGGCATAATTCCTTACTTTTACGGCGATGGCTTAGAAGCAAAGGCAGAATTTCCTTCGTTACGTGTGTAGCCTTTCTCAGTCCAACTACGAGTGGAGTTCAATAAGGAATCTAACACTTTTTTTCTGAAATCAGGTTAGATTTATTCAGGATTCCAATACACCATATTGTTCCTCACTCTTTGGGCTGAAAATCCCTGTTTCACAACATAAACTCCGTTCAGTACGACGGCCTTACGCCACCTTCTAGGAGAGCCTCTGTTGCCCTCGTCGTACCACTCTACTGGTCGATGTCAGAGCCAAGGCCTTGCTGCATAAATAACCTCTCCATTATCCAGGTACCGCTTTCCGCGAGTGCATCCTTCATTGGACCAAGCAGACGAAAGTCAGAAGGTGCGAGATGCGCGCTGTAAGGTTAATGAGGAAGAACAGTCCGATGAAGTTTCGTGAGCTCCTCTTGGGTGCGCTGACTTGTGTGAGGCTTTGCGTCATCATGCAGGAGGAGAAGTTCGTTTGCGCTTTTGTAGCGACAAACACGCTGAAGTCTGTCACTGCAGGAGTCACAGCTGTATGTGGCTGGCAGGCACGCGGGTGATCGGACGGATTTGCGTGACCTCATTGCGATGATGACAGACGCCTCGGCAACGACTCGCCGTGCTTTTGTCCACTGACAGGTGGACAGACATTCTGCAAGCGCCTATGAATATCTACAATGCTCTGGTGTCCTGACAGAAGAAACTCAATGACAGCTGCCTGCTTGGAAAATACCTCCGTTTTAAATTATACGTATACCATTAGCTATCGGAACTTCATGAAACAATAGGAGCTGAAGAGGGAATATGCCAGGATGTCTCACGACAAATTTCGCATCTTTTCAACTGCAATTCGTCGAAAAAAGTGTTTCATTGCTTATTGAACACCCCCCCCCCCCTCCCATACTCGGTGTATATTTGAAAAGTAAAACCTGTAAAAAGAAATCTGCCGCACAAACAAATCTTTGTGGAAGAAAAATCTTTATACGAGTCTATTAGACTTATTTTGTTAGGAATCTTGTCACACATCTGGTTGTCACACTGCAGGTCTATAAATTCTAAATTGATGCTGGTGTGTCTAAGCTTCGCTTTGAACTTCCTAATTCGACTATAATAATGTTTTCATCGGTTTTGGAAGAGCTACTATCTATTTCAAGCACTGTGCCCTTAACTATATACGCTTGCGATTAAGGTGAACTTATTACCCCGTTATGATATTATTGCACTTGGCCTCCCGTGGCCAGTCCTAGAAACAAGCGTTACAGTAAACACCTTACAGTTGTGACTGAGCAAAGCGTACCACACTATGAACAATTTCAAAACAGTTCTGCCTATATAGGCTAATCACTTAATACTTGCACCGCAAGTATTACGATAATTGCTATTGATGTGCGTTTTCCATTGAATAGGTTGGTACTCAAAGGTTCGTATTCTTAGCTAATCAACAGATTGTAATAATACATAGAAAATGCATTTTTTTGCAAACATACCCATTTTAAGTGGAAGAATGTCTACTGGCATTAACAAATTAAAATTAGTGTAAATTAGAATGTCAGTAATGATGGTTGCAGGATTATAGAGCGAGTTGTTTACGAGATATCATATTTTGAAAAGTTTCCACACCGACACTTCTTTGTGCCATTCAACCTGCGTAGGTGCTTGGTACGATGTTGTTATGTTTGCGTACAGTATCCTTGTGTGTACCTTGAGTCTTGCTGCTCAGTTAGTGCGTGACAGTCCAAGCAGTAGGCCGTGAGTGGACGATGGGATTCACCAATGCACAAAAAGCCGACATGCTCATGGAGTATGGAGAGTGTAGGAAGAACGCAGTTCATTCTTGTACGGTGTATGTGGAAAGATATCCCAATAAACGTGAACCATATCGGAAATTATTTATCGACTTCTTCAACCATTTACTTGAAAGTGGTAGTGTAACATCCAGACAAGGTAACACAAGGAACCAAGTTGCGACAGACGGGGGAGAAATTACTGTTCTTGCTGCTATTGCAGTTGATCCACACGTTAGCTCCTACGAAATCGCACGAGGAAGTGGCGTGAGACAGGCAAGTGTCCTCCACATTCTCCATCAACATAGGTTCCATTCATATCACATCTCTCACCATCAAGAGCTGCATGGAATCTATTACGAGAATCGTGTTAACTTCTGTACGCGTCCATTAAGAGAGAATACTTCAGATGTATCACGTATCTCGATTATCGATGAAGCAACATTACCAATCATGGCCACCAGGTAAACTGTCGAAACATGCACTATTGGTCTGCTGAGAATGCCTGTTGACTTCATGAGATGGAGTGTAAACGTGTGGTTTGGGATAGTGAACCATAAGCGCCCGTTTTTCATGTACTTTACACTGAACGCGCACAAATATCGCAACATCCTAGTAGAATATCTTCCGCTGATGCTAGAAGACGTTTCTCTGCAGACTAGGAGAAACCCATGGTCTCTGCATGATAGCTGTCTAATCCACAGTACACGAAGTACTACAGCTTATCTTCACGAACTTTTTTCCAAATCGTTGGATTGGACACAGATGACTATACCTTGGCTGTCCCATTTCCCGGATTTGACGCCTGTAGACGTTTTACTTTGGGAACAGCTGAAAGATGCTGTCTACAAGGACATACCAGCTACAACCGATGATGTGCAATGACGTATTACTTCAGCCTGCTCGGATATCTCCCCTGAAATTCTAGCACGTGTGCAGCAGTCGTTCCATAACAAACAGGAAGCATGTCTTGCTGCTGCCGGTGGTTATGTTGAACACAAACTGTGATGGTCAGTTGTCTCGTTACTGGTCAGAGCCCACACAACTAGCGTATGCACTTCTGTTGTTTTTTAGTGTGCGGTACCGCAGGTATTGTATAAGTGTCGGTGTGGGAACTTTCCAAAATACCGTATCTCGTAAATGACTAACACTGGAATCCTGCAACAAACACCGCTGACATTCTAATTTACACTACTTTTAGTCTGTTAATGCCAATATGCATTGTTCCAGATAAAAAGTGTATGTTCGCAAAACAATACACTTTCTAAGTATTACTACAATCTGTTGATTGGCTAACATTAAGACCCTCTGACTACCAATCCATTCTGTGGAAACCACACATCAATAGCACGTTCCATTTCCCCAGTATCTGCGGTGCCAAGTTTAGGTGATTCACCTTGTATAGTATCAGGAAGTTCAATGTGTCCTCGTGAAATATTACGATAAAAGCTGGCAATAAGACGACCGAAGCGACCTCCCTCCCAAGTACAGTAATATTGTTGTTGTTGTTGTTGTTGTGGTCTTCAGTCCTGAGACTGGTTTGATGCAGCGCTCCATGCTACTCTATCCTGTGCAAGCTTCTTCATCTACCAGTACCTACTGCAACCTACATCCTTCTGAATCTTCTTGGTGTATTTATCTCTTGGTCTCCCTCTAGGATTTTTACCCTCCACGCTGCCCTCCAATACTAAATTGGTGATCCCTTGATGCATCAGAACATGTCCTACCAACCGATCCCTTCTTCTGGTCAAGTTGAGCCACAAACTTCTCTTCTCCCTAGTCCTATTCAATACCTCCCCATTAGTTATGTGATCTACCCATCTAATGTTCAGCAATCTTCTGTAGCACCACATTTCGAAAGCTTCTATTCTCTTCTTGTCTAAACTATTTATCGTCCATGTTTCACTTCCATACATTGCCACACTCCATACAAAAACTTTCAGAAACGACTTCCTGACACTTAAATCTACACTCGATGTTAACAAATTTCTCTTCTTCAGAAACGCTTTCCTTGCTATTGCCAGTCTACATTTTATATCCTCTCTACTTCGACCATCATCAGTTATTTTACTCCCCAAATAGCAAAACCCCTTTTCTACTTTAAGTGTCTCATTTCCTAATCTAATTCCCTCAGCATCACCCGACTTAATTCGACTAGATTCCATTATCCTCGTTTTGCTTTTGTTGATGTTCATCTTATATCAGTAATATTGTAGTCGACTAAAAACATATGGTCCGCAGCACATGGTCTTGCGGTAGCGTTCCCACTTCCTGCGCACGGGGTCCCGGGTTCGCTTCCCGCGCACGGGGTCTCGGGTTCGATTCTCAGCGGGGTCAGGGATTTTCCCTTCCTCGAAAAAACTGGGTGTTGTTGTGTCGTTTTTGTCCTCATCATCATCACCATCATCATCATCATCATTCATCCCCATTACCGTCGGAGGAAGGCAATGGCAAATCACCTCCGCTAGGACCTGACCGAGTCGGTGGTGTGGGTCTCCCGCATCGTCTCCTACGTTCCTCGGAATATGGGACCTCATCAACATCATCAGTAACATATGGTCATTCCTCTGAAGACTTCACAGAATCTGTACTTCCGCCGTGCTACACTACTTCTGACGGGCGCATTTTACCACGAGCGCTCACTACCCAGGCTGTGATCGTGCGTGGGCGCTCGTGCCCGTCTAGCTTCCTCCAGAACTGGCCTGACCCACACGACTGGCTACTCGACACAGCAACTCGCCGCTGACGTAGGCTGGTACTGAGCTGTGTTTTGCAGTGCGGGACATTCACATTTGTTTTCATGGGATCTGTGGCAGTACTCTAAGCAGAAACACCTGTTGACTACGTGAACACTGCGGCTGACCACGTACATTCCACCATGCTTGATGTCGTCGCCGACGGCGGCGGTAAGTTACAGCAGAATAAATGCCGGTGTCACAAGGACAGTGAACCGTGAATTTACTTCCAAAACATTTTCTTAAAAATTTACTTTATTTACTAGCGATTCATCAAGTACATTAACACATTTAATAACACTGTGTGAGCGTGGAAGTAGTTGCCAGTGGGTAACTGACGAAAACAAATAAAATTTCTTTCAAGAAATGGAAATTTTATTGCTAAAATCCTATTTTTTCAACAGATTTAAAATTATAATCTGAAGCGCCCTCTAAGTATCAAGTTACAATTTATTGAGAGGCAGAAAGAACAAAATTTTGACAGTACGAGCTTTCGAGCTAAGCACGTTGTCGCATTCTTTTGACACGGCCGTAGTCACGACAGCTCACAAACTAAAAATTTTAACAACTCACACAAGCACATAAACTGTGCACCCCGTAGGAGGGATGGAAATGGTACAAAACACTAACATTAAAAAATTAACTTGCCACCGAAGGTGAAACTTGATTAAAAAAAAACTCTTAAGGTGGAAGGGAGGCAACTTTATATACTAAAATGACCATTTAAATGAAAACCCATGAAACGCAGTCTTACATAAAATACACTCCTGGAAATTGAAATAAGAACACCGTGAATTCATTATCCCAGGAAGGGGAAACTTTATTGACACATTCCTGGGGTCAGATACATCACATGATCACACTGACAGAACCACAGGCACATAGACACAGGCAACAGAGCATGCACAATGTCGGCACTAGTACAGTGTATATCCACCTTTCGCAGCAATGCAGGCTGCTATTCTCCCATGGAGACGATCGTAGAGATGCTGGATGTAGTCCTGTGGAACGGCTTGCCATGCCATTTCCACCTGGCGCCTCAGTTGGACCAGCGTTCGTGCTGGACGTGCAGACCGCGTGAGACGACGCTTCATCCAGTCCCAAACATGCTCAATGGGGAACAGATCCGGAGATCTTGCTGGCCAGGGTAGTTGACTTACACCTTCTAGAGCACGTTGGGTGGCACGGGATACATGCGGACGTGCATTGTCCTGTTGGAACAGCAAGTTCCCTTGCCGGTCTAGGAATGGTAGAACGATGGGTTCGATGACGGTTTGGATGTACCGTGCACTATTCAGTGTCCCCTCGACGATCACCAGTGGTGTACGGCCAGTGTAGGAGATCGCTCCCCACACCATGATGCCGGGTGTTGGCCCTGTGTGCCTCGGTCGTATGCAGTCCTGATTGTGGCGCTCACCTGCACGGCGCCAAACACGCATACGACCATCATTGGCACCAAGGCAGAAGCGACTCTCATCGCTGAAGACGACACGTCTCCATTCGTCCCTCCATTCACGCCTGTCGCGACACCACTGGAGGCGGGCTGCACGATGTTGGGGCGTGAGCGGAAGACGGCCTAACGGTGTGCGGGACCGTAGCCCAGCTTCATGGAGACGGTTGCGAATGGTCCTCGCCGATACCCCAGGAGCAACAGTGTCCCTAATTTGCTGGGAAGTGGCGGTGCGGTCCCCTACGGCACTGCGTAGGATCCTACGGCCTTGGCGTGCATCAGTGCGTCGCTGCGGTCCGGTCCCAGGTCGACGGGCACGTGCACCTTCCGCCGACCACTGGCGACAACATCGATGTACTGTGGAGACCTCACGCCCCACGTGTTGAGCAATTCGGCGGTACGTCCAGCCGGCCTCCCGCATGCCCACTATACGCCCTCGCTCAAAGTCCGTCAACTGCACATACGGTTCACGTCCACGCTGTCGCGGCATGCTACCAGTGTTAAAGACTGCGATGGAGCTCCGTATGCCACGGCAAACTGGCTGACACTGACGGCAGCGGTGCACACATGCTGCGCAGCTAGCGCCATTCGACGGCCAACACCGCGGTTCCTGGTGTGTCCGCTGTGCCGTGCGTGTGATCATTGCTTGTACAGCCCTCTCGCAGTGTCCGGAGCAAGTATGGTGGGTCTGACACACCGGTGTCAATGTGTTCTTTTTTCCATTTCCAGGAGTGTATACAAGGTCAGCCAAACATACTCTACAGTACCCATATACCGCCTCTCAAGATGATAGGCAAGATAAAAACATATTTCAGAGGAATCCGGCCGTTACACTTCAAGCAATAAATTCGTTAGCACCGAATCCGCAAACATGACAGAGCCAGCTATTAACGTACGACAGACAGACATACAAACAGTAACTGCCTGACAAATGCGCACGGGAGGCAGACGAGCAAGTTGCGGTCGAGAGACTGACCAAGAAAACAAGTAGAATTTAACAAGTAAATGAAACAACACGTCACCAATCGCTTAGCTTCTAATGAACTGCAATTGCTGGGGAAGACCTGGTGCAGCACCCCCAAAACGCTCTCCCAAACCGTCCGCTGCCAGCCGCTTCACCGGACGCAGGAAGGCGCGCCGATCTCCCGTCTCACGGCGTCGCAGCTCGTGCCGGCCAGACCCATATCGAGGGTTGACTCCTGTTCCTCTCGTGTCGGCCGCGAAGCCACTACCCCTCGCTATACGGCGCGGCCCACTGGACTGACGTGGCGACCTCACATGCGCCGACGCTCAAGACTGACAAGTCATCTTGTGTCCCAGTGCGCGACCGACCTACCGATCGATCCAACAGCCAATGACCATTGCCTGAACAAACTCGAGCAGACTGGCGGCCTAACACATACCAGCACTCCGGACGACAGACAGACACTGACTGCCCCACACTGACCCGGCTGACCAACTGACCGACTGGCGAGCTCATAGCGCCCCTTAAATGCACGTGACCAGGCAACCTTTCCCCTTTCCCAACAGAGGGAGACACAAAAGCTGCGATTGCCACAGCGGCGCCACCGCCAGAAACGGAGGGCGACTGCTTCACACTACGCGCTGCGGCGCGCTCTTCAAAACAGCAATTTTTACCACGGCTGAGACAGCATCGTGCTACAGTGGTGTGAAGAGCACGATAGAGAACTCAAGTTGATGTCTTGACCACCAAATACGCTTGATCCGAACTCGATGGAACGCATCTTGCACTCTGTCGACCACTGGCTCCACGCCAACAGTCCACTGCCACGTACGGAATATACGGGAAATGAGTGACCAGTGCGTAGACATCTGCTGCTACATACCTCCATAAAAGTACCAAGGCCTTGTCGAATCCAAGCTGCACGGTATCACTCCCGTATTGCATTCCAAAGCTGGACCAGCACACTGAAATGTTTTGGATCATCAGTGTTCACTAGTATACAATGCGACAAGGTTAGCTTGGATGATGCCGTGCGGACAGATCGCATCTTGCAGCTAACGGTGGTAGGTGACAAGAAAGCGAGGCACGAATCAGGGCAGAAGTTCAGAGCGGCTATCAGACGTAACGACCACCTGCTGCTCGCGGTGATGGTGGTGGTAGTGGTGAGCGAGATTTATGTATGTGGGTGGGCAGGGTCCCCGTGTATAGACATCGAGGCAGCGGCCAGACACCACTTTAGCCCGAGTGGCGCACAGGCGAACTGCACTTGCAGATTCCTCGGCAAGAGCGCTTCCCGTGATGACAGATACTTCCCATATGATGTTCACGAACACGAGTTTGTTGGTCTTGATAGGGAAGTTTCCTCTTTTCTGATATCCTACAGTACGTTAACGGTTGTGAACACAATAACAACACGAAACAATTGCCTCTATTATCATACTGGGGGATATGAGTGACAGGGTGAGAGGAGTTCATTTCGCACAATCGTATTTGTTTTGGGATTCCACTCTCTTTTAAATTTTGAAATGACGTAATGTTTGCAATCGGCAGGACTATTTATTAAAATTCGCACAATTTCAAAAAATGGTTCAAATGGCTCCGAGCACTGTGGGACTTAACTTCTGAGGTCATCAGTCCCCAAGAACTTAGAACTACTTAAACCTAACTAACCTAAGGACATCACACACATCCATGCCCGAGGCAGAATTCGAACCTGCGACCGTAGCCGCACGATTTCGTTTTCGACCTTAAGTATTATCAAGTGGTAAGGTACTGAAAAACAGCAGTGGTCATCATCAATAAATCGAGTACAACGGATGTGAGCTTCTATGGCTCTTGTTAGGATTAGTCACGTACACCATCGTTATGTAACAGATGGACTGAAGTCTCTTGAGACTAAATTCATTAGTAACGTTACGTTACTGGAAATTTGTTGGTATATCAGTGACGCTCTCTCACAGACTAATCAATCCCGTAGCGAAATGTGCAGCTATTTTTTGGATTTTCTGTATCTCTTTTATACTCAACAATCTGTCGAACAGACCGATCCTGACCCAGCGCTATAAGCAAGAGATCACAAGACAACTGCCGTGCCGCATCGACGTCTCGTTACAGGAATGCATTGTCCTTGGGCACAAGCCTCTCATCGTCTCCAGTTTGCAAATCACCTTCCAGAGTAGCACACGCAATAGCTTATGGTATAGGCACGCCTTTCATAGGCATCTTTATCTCGAGATGTTCAGTGACACACGGGAATACGATGACGATAGTTATGTGATAACCAAAATGAGATGGTATTAACACAGCTTGTTAAAAAAGTACATATTTTGCAAGTTGTTACCAAAACAACAACAAAATTATCTAGTGATTATAGGATAAAATGCATCGCTTAAGAGCTATGAGCACTTCTTTATCTTCGCTACTGTGAAATACTTCTCTCCTGCTGCAAGCTCTTTGGTAGTAGGAACGACTTACAGAATGCAGTAAACAAATGAGTAAACAAATGATGAGAACACTTTATTCTGTTACTTTGAAACAGCAGATCTTATAATCTAATCTGTTTGATATTACATACTACCTGCACTTGTAAGCCATCGCTAAATCAGGTGGTCGTTATGATGTCCACGCTGGAATATGCAAAGAAAAAACAACAATGTAAAAGCCTTTTACAAACTTAATAAAACTCAAACGGGCTCCATTAAAACTAATGTATGCGCGGCAGTTACCCGAAACTGTGAATGCGGTTTACTGTAACAACATTAGAGCCATCCGGAGTGGCCGAGCGGTTCTAGGCGCTACAGTCTGGAACCGAGCGATCGCTACGGTCGCAGGTTCGAATCCTGCCTCGGGCATAGATGTGTGTGGTTTCCTTAGGTTATTTAGGTTTAAGTAGTTCTAAGTTCTAGGGGACTGATGACCTGAGAAGTTAAGTCCCATAGTGCTCAGAGCTATTTGAACCATTTTTGAACAACATTAGACAATGTTTACCGTGTGCTGCATTCGTGGACAACAACAGAGGACCGCTGTTCTTAATGGTATTCATTTCAGGACCCATATTCACCTGAATTTTTGTCTGTTCCCCAGAATCTACCGAACCATCCTTCCTTTGTCTCCCTCCTCCAACCCCCCCCCCCCCCTCCTCAGCGCCTCATTGTTTCAGAGCCTCGCAGTCACTACCTGTAGTTCCACAGGGCGCTATAACAATACTCACCATTATTTCTTCTTCGTCATCAGTACGATAATTTCCATGTACTACGTGCATCACTTTAAAATTATCATCAATGATTTGATTTAACTGCAATTGAAACCATCTAAAAAGTTTCAAAAATCATAATTTTTTCCACTCGTGTGTTTAAAGAGATTTTCAATGACATCTGCTTTTTCTAAAAATAACTTATATTAAATAATCTTTTTCATCTACTACCAGCTCGCCCTGCTAAAGGAATCAAAATACCAATAAATAAACAAGAAAATTTCCCAGAATCTAGTATTCTAGTCGCCCTGAAGTAGATCTCTGCAGCAGCGCTCGAAGCGTCGGTAGTAACATTGTTTTAGTGTTTTATGATGACGCGGCCTAACATCTGAAATGATTTTGTGTAAATTGATACTTGCCATGGAAGCCTACTATCTTATAAAAGTTAATTCGTCGCTATATCTTTAAACCAATAGCAAAACATGTATACTTCATAAAGTTTTGGAAAAATGTTTTATTTTCTTGAGTTGCATTTCAATGTAAGTTTTGATAAACCGACGTACTAAGGTCTTATGAAACAAATTATTATTATTATTACTATTACTATTATTATTAGTATTATTATTGTTATTACTGACACAGTCCAGTGTATCTTGACCACCGCAAGTAAGCTTTTGTCCAGAAGCAAACTTAAAAAACGCTCATTAGCCTGCATCATGTCGTTACTTGTAGCCTTATTAGTTACGAAGGTGTGAGCAGCAGTACGTTGTATTTGATAAATACGCAAAATTTTTAGTCGGTACTTCATTTTCTCTCCTCAAGATAGTTCAAAAACTTACTGAAGTGTACATTTCACTTAAACATTACGTTAACATATATATAAAACAAAATTGACACTGTGTGCAGAGTCATGTTTTCGCCGCGCATTGACTGCTCAGTTCAATTTCGGGATTGCATATATTTTATTTCTTTTTCTATAAGGGTCAATCACAGATGACAGATGGAACAAAAATAAATAAATTGTTTATTATTTCAAAAGTAACCGCCATAATTGTTAATAGATTTGGTTCCCAGGCGTGCACCTCTTAGTCCGAAGCAAATAGACGGCCACAAATATCTTTCTCCAGGACACCAAAGATATGGAAATCGCCCGGAGAGGGAACGGGACTGTAAGGAGGATGTGTGAGGGCTTCCCAGTTACACTTATGCAGTGTAGTCGAATCCAACATTGGCAACGTTTGGGCTCGTCAAGGTGGCGTAAGTTTCGCTGGGAAGCCCTTACACATCCTCCGTATAGTTCACAGAGCTGACGAGAGCAGTCAGCAGAAGGAGCTTCCATAGGAAATGAAGGAGAAGAGATATAAATATATAAATCCATGGCTTTCCTTCCATATATGGGAAGCCTGTCGTGAAAAATAACACGGATCCTCATAAAGGACTAAGTAAAAGTGATTGTTCGGCTTCCGTCGAAGACAGCAACACTCTTTGATTTCATCAAAGGTGATTTGATGCTCCGGAATGCTAGGACTTACAGGATATCTTGCGAGTGTGGCCTTTCATATATCGGACAGGCGACTCATACAGCCCGTGAAAGATTCACGGCGCATCGTAGGTACACGCGGAACTTACAGGCCAATAAATACTGTTTGGCAGACCACTGCAATGACACTGGTCACTCTATGCAGCACGAAAAGTCATAATTCTAGCGTCAACGTCATCTTTTCGGGATCCGGTGGTGAAAGAAGCAGTTAAACTCGTCTGGCAAAGAATTTAATTGCTATAATTAGCGATTTCAGGCTGGAAAAGTCATAGAATCTATCGCTTACTTTAATAAACTTCAAAAGACGTTGCCACAATACAGGTCATATTGATACATCGACTATCGCAGATTCAATTCATGCTGTGCGCCGATCAACGTCTTTGGCGCCTGTGTATCTGGCTGCATGGTCAGCGGAGCAGTATGTGGGTTTGAAATGTTGTAGTGGCAGCTTTCGGCTGACTCTGAAGATGGCCAAGTGGTACACAACCGAAACATTAGAACAGGAAGCGCAATTTATGCGGCGCTCGAAATTTAATAGAGCAAAATTGACTTTAACTCGCCTCTAGAGTACACGCAGAATAATGTAGCCAGTAGGTATGCGGTCGCCAGGGGATGCGTGGTGATAGCGGTAGTGGCAGGGGTCACAGGCAAGAGCTGTAGGGGAAACGCCGAGCGCTGGAGGGGAAGTGCCATTCTAAACTGAAGTCTACACTCACTTTTCTTGTAAATATTAAGTGGAGCCTCTCCAGGCCCGCACTTGCACGGGGACCATTCGAAAAGATCTGTCTCCTCTGTTTTGTTTAGTATCCATATAGAACTCCACTGAAAGTGCAGCAATTTATTTTTGCGTAGTTTGTTAAGCATTTGTAACTTTCAGAGAATCCTCATGAGTCGCAAAATTCGCTAAAACCTACATGTTACGACTTTTGATGTTAAAACACTCTTCTCTTGCCAAAACGCAGCGGTGTTTACACAGTGTCACATCACTAACATTATGTGCAGAACCAGTTGCAAGAGTTCTTAAACAGGGGTTTAGTAAGTAAGGAATGTAAGAAAATTAAGGACAGTAGCTGATGAAAAAGCTCATCATCGCTACAAAATACGCATGTAGTGTCTTCACTTACGTTGTTCCAAAACCCACAGAAATTCTTGTTTCACCATCTGTCCATGGCCTTTGATAATTACATTCTTTCATGGAAAAAGTCTGTAGTTAGTGGAATAACACGATACATAATAAAGTTTTTTGTAATAACTTTAAGGAAAATTACTCACCTCTTAGCATGCCATCATTTGCCAAAATTTCGTTTCGCTGTGTCATATCCTTTATGAAATATGAGCAATGTTGTGAATATTTCAGTCTGGCATTATCGGTGGTGTGGTGCGATCGGAAACGAGTGGGCTACGTCAGATCAATTTTCCTCCAAATTGATGACAGACACCTACGGCCAAGTATTAATACAAATTCAGTATGTTAGCTAAATAGCAACATATTACGTAACATGAACCAAACGCAAAATCGTAGGGATCCATACTTTTCACTGCAAACATTTTCGAATTTTGGGTAGTGTCTTACTTCCATGTTAATATCACAATACCTATTACCCTTAAGGAAATGATGGGTGCATCATCATGAACCTGACGTATAAAGCTACAAGTGCAGCAAAAATGAATTTTCTTTGCGAAATAGTTTCGGTAAAACCGTTTGAGAACGATTGCAAGGCGTGCGCCTCGATTTTGTCATCGCTGACAGGCCGAAATGTGGCAAACACTGTCGCCCGTCCCCCCCCCCCCCCCCCATTCCGAACGAATGAATAATCTCGCCCAGCGATTTAGAGAAAAACTGGTGACTGCGCATCAACCGACGTGTCCTGTGCGGACTCCACTAACACACGGTGCTGGTATTGGGGGCAACGTAACTCGTAGACTTGCTGGAGCTGACAGTAAACAAATCGAAACATAAGGAAAATGGATACCGGTTTTTACTGTGCTTATAAGTCATATTCTCCATATATGAACAGCATTTCTATCTCCTTTTCGCTGATTTACATTGCACGCACACAAACTTTCAACCGAAGATGGTTGAATGACTGACGGGTTTCCAATTTGCTCGTGTTTCCATTTGTTTACTGTCAGCGTCAGCAAGTGGACGAGTCATATTACTCTGAGAACCTGCACTACGTGGCAGTCCAAGAGAGTTAAAGTCTGTTTTTATTGCATTTGTAATGTCACATTTACGTGAATACTACACCGTAATACTGCTTTGAAGAATTGTTGACAAAAGGAAATGGATTAACTTAAAAAGATTTAAAATTTAGGGTGCTGTTTAAAAAAAAGTCGTAATGGTGTCGTAACTTCGTAACAATCAAAGTTACAAGAAAGGTGGTCAAGTTGGTTAATGTTCCCCTGCAGCCAAACAACATTCATTTCATAGATTTACTTCGTTTGGTCTCTGAACAAAGAGATCGCTGGGGTAGCCAATATAAATGGGACATGTATTAAAATGTTTGCTGTCAGAGAAGAATCCTACAGGATTCCAGTATGGGTATGCCAAGTTGATTCTGAGAACGTTGCTATGCGCTCCAGGCGTGTATCGATTTTGATGGTACATTGGGGCCATGCCATGCAAAAGAGAGATTAAAATTGTTGTATGAGATTACGGTGTTCAATTTTATGTTAAATTATGTTTCTAGTTTTTAACTGCAGTTTTTGAAACATTATATACATAATTATGGATCACCCTGTATCTTATTCAACTTATTTATGTGTAAGAACAGTTGTTGCAATTTGTCACACAGTACATTATTTAAAGTGCCCCTACCGATGGGGCTTATGCAACCCACAATGTCTTCAAGTACCAAGCGTAGTATTTTCATATTATCTCGCTCGCTAAGGGCAACCTATCATTCTCATTCTTACAGCAAAAATGAATGAGACTTTTTTGTAAGTAATTTTATGCACTTAAATGTTGTACTGGGATACGTTTTTGCTATGGACCATAGTTTTCGAGTTATTCAACAAAAACAAAGGATATTAACTTTCAATAACTTTAAAACCGTGGCCTTCAGCGCAAATGCATCCCAGAACAAAATTTAGCTGCATTGAATTTCCTACAAGAAAGGTCCTGTTCATTTTTGATGTAGGACTAATAGTTTGTGCGTAGCAACCGAGAGAATATGACAAACTCGTACATGGTTTTTGAAGGTGTTGTGGGTTGCATAAAACACATCGGCAGATGCCGCTGAATCACCCAGTGTTTTGTGTCAGCTGAGTATTTTAACATTACATTTTTACAGAAATAAACCCTCTCGTTTTATTCCTAAGTCAAACGTTAACAATTGTAATTTTTGTAAACGAATTGAGATACATATATGAAGATAAAAGATTTCTGGGTATGGTGCCGCATCATAATGTAAAAACTACTACTGCTGGAGAAAAGCCAACGTTTCGGCCACAATTGCAATGGCCTTCTACTGGGTCTAATGGTCCCAGTAGAAGGCCGCTGCAATTGTGGCCGAAACGTTGGTTTTTCTCCAGCAGCAGTAGTTTTTACATTATGACGCGCTACCATACCCAGAAAACTTTTATGTAGACTGACTCTGGCCGCGGAATCCTACGCAATTGTATAAGAAGATAGTATTTGTCCCCGAAGGAACATATACCATTGACGACCATGCAACTTCTTCAGAATGAAATGATAATTAAATCGAAACCGTTAGCTGCCGACAGATGTTGTTGACATACATCAATGGGGACAGCTCGAACCCGGGATCTCCCGCTTACATGGCAGACGCTTTATGCGTCTGAGCCACTGATGGCACAGAGGATAGTACGACTGCAGGGACTTATCCCTGGCACGCTCCCCGTCAGACCCACATTCCCAACTGTCCACACCCTACATTGGTAGTGTTCCTAATAGATATTTGCCCATGCACTCATTACTCGAGCCACACTAAGCTAACGAGCCCGTAAGAGTTCGGGCAAAGAGTGCGCATTCGTACAGAAGAAGGTCAATGGGCGGGTAGCCTTTAACTATAAGAAAAAAATGGTTCAAATGGCTCTGAGCACTATGGGACTTAACAACTGAGGTCATCAGCCCCCTAGAACTTAGAACTACCTAAACCTAACTAACCTAAGGACATCACACACATCCATGCCCGAGTTAGGATTCGAACCTGCGACCATAGCGGTCGCGCGGTTCCAGTCTGAAGCGCCTAGAACCGCTCGGCCGCTCCGGGCAGCTAACTATAAGGAGACAGTAATTGTTCCCAAAAGAACAGATACCATTGATGACCGTACAGCTTCTCTAGAATGAAATGATAATTAAATCGAAACCCTTAGCTGCCAACTGTAATTGCACTATTTTAAATTCCATGAGCCCAAAAATATCCTCATCCAGACACATTTATTTTCGTACCTGACGATACCAAAACAGTCCTAAAACGGTTTGTAAAATAATAAATATAGGAGAATATTACTCCAGTGTCATGCGTTTTTCTCTTATTCGTATGTAGCTTTGATGTTATTATACTGGTTCAAAAAATGTTTCAAATGGCTCTGAACACTATGGGACTTAACTTCTGAGGTCATCAGTCCCCTAGAACATACAACTACTTATGGGGCTCCGGAAAGGCTCAAAATCATGAAAAGTTCAATTTTTACTTTTTTGCGTTTTCTGAATCTGCAGACTATTACCTTTTAATAGATATATAATTTATTCAATTCCGAAGACTACAACTATTTTTAAATTTTTTTTGAAATGTGTTCTACATGGGCGTGACCCACTGTGGCGCTGTTAAACTGCTGTCAAATGGTGTTATTATTAACGTCCGTGTTCATCACGTACATTTTAGCGATGTGAGATAAAGTATGTGTTGTGGCTAACCTGTGATGGTTCAATATATATCGCTGGTGTGATTGTCGATTGTTTCATGTTTATTTACTCTGTCGTTATCTCGAAAATATTCGTAATTAATTCTGTTTCTTGAGTCTCTGTTTTGTTGAAGTATAATAATGAGTAAAAGTAAAGTTATTAGAAATCCTCTGAAGGCTTTTAAGAAAAGGAGAAATGTTGGAAAGCCAAAGGTATGTGTTATTACTGTAAACAATAAAGACGATAACCAAGTGAGTGAACCTAACCTCTCAAGTACACCTGCCCATAGCAGTCAAAGTGGGAAAGAAAATACTTCACAGAAGAAGCTTGGTTCAATGAGTGAAAACTATGAATGTTTTATGGGCCAATCGGATGTGAATGTAACATTTGATATGTCGGTTCTGAAAGGAATTTTTTCAAACTGTGTAAGATGTATTCATTGTAGTGAAGTTGGTCTGGAACTCTCCATAATAAAGCACGTAGGACTTGCTAGTGAAATACAACTGAAATGTGATAAGTGTTCATACATGACCACCTTTTGGAACAGTGTTGCAGTAACTGCAACTGAAGAAAATGGTAGCAAAATCTACGAACACAACAACGAGCGATGCTCGCTTTAGACAAGGAACGCCTTCGGGCTGCAGACAGGGCTGTAAAGAATCTAGAAATACAAGCAAGAGTAAACAGGAGGAGGAACAAGAGGAAGCTGGAGGAGGAGTTTGCAGAGGATGAAGATAATCCATCCTATGGACCTGGAATGCACTAAAAAGTTAATCCAATCTTTGTCGCCCGATTCCCAAAACTTTTATTTTCTCATACTAATTACATGTTTTCTAAGGATCTTCCAAACATATTTGTTTCAAACTTTCAGTAAATGTTACACAGTATCTTCTGCATAATGTAACACAGCCTTTTTCCAGAAAACTATATATTTTTGAATATATAAATAAAAAATTGCAAAAAATGTTGTGAATTTTCATTACAGTTGAAAAAAAATCATCTTTAATAACTGAACTAAAACTTTGTAAAATCCCTGTGTTAAGTTGTAGCCCATATTCCAATAAATAATCTGTAAAAAGTTCAACTTCCTACCTCAAATACTTTGTGAGGAAAGATGTAATTTATAAGCGTTATTTTAACATTGCAAGTATAGGGCGCTCCGGAGCCCCTTAAACCTAACTAACCTAAGGACATCACACACTCCAATGCCCGAGGCAGGACTGGAACCTGCGACCGTAGCGGTCGCGCGGCTCCAGACTGTAGCGCCAAGAACCGCTCGGCCACTCCGACCGGCTATTATACTGGAAGGCATCTGTGTGAGGTTAAAAGTGGACGCCATGACATGAGTGTAACAAAATCCGACGCGAACCCCCAACCCTACCCCATCTCCGCTGCTAACCAGAATCGAACCCTGGACACTCGCCTGCACTCGGCAGATACGCCTGGCCCGTGGCGCGACGCCAGTAGCTGTGCTGCGTGACGTGCGCCGCTTGCCGGATGCTGAGCGGCGCGGGCGGGCAGGTAGGCGCGCCGGGTGCGTACACGCAGTGCGTGGTGCGTTGCCCCCACACGCGGGCGCCGGCCGTAACGTCAATGGCCCCGTGCGTATCGAGCGGCGGCCCGCGGCCTGCGGCTGAATGAAGAGTACTCGCCACAGGCCGGGCCGGGCCGGCCAGCAGCTGCCACGCACGCGTTCCAGCCCACCCGCTGCCCGCTCTGCGAGCCAGATAAGCCGCCAGCAGACCCGGCCGCGCCGAGTCACTCCCGCCCCTGCACGGTGCCACACTGCAGCGCAGCTGTGTCTCACCGCAAGTGAAACCTACAGCACGCGTGCCGCTCCAATTGCTCACTGCATATGCATTTCACCTTAAGACCTTTTCTTCTCGCAACCGACTACTAATGGCAAGTGAGCCTACTGCAGTGCCCCTGGGGTTTCACTGCAGCACTGAGCCTCGATTGCGGCAACTGCACAGTTTTATTTAGACGTCCGCCCCAAAACTGCGTGTGTTGTGAGAGTGTAGTTTCGCAATTGAATGGTAAATTTGGACTTATGACAGTTATACTTTTTATGTTGTTGTTGTTGTTGTGGTCTTCAGTCCTGAGACTGGTTTGATGCAGCTCTTCATGCTACTCTAACCTGTGCAATCTTCTTCATCTCCCAGTACCTACTGCAACCTACATCCTTCTGTATATGTTTAGTGTATTCATCTCTTGGTCTCCCTCTACGATTTTTACCCTCCACGCTGCCTTCCAATACCAAATTGGTGATCCCTTGATGCCTCAGAACATGTCCTACTAACCAATGTCTTCTTCTAGTCAAATTGTGCCACAAACTTCTCTTCTCCCCAATCCTATTCAATACCTCCTCATTAGTTATCTGATCTACCCATCTAATCTTCAGCATTCTTCTGTAGCACCACATTTGAAACCTTCTATTCTCTTCTTGTCCAAACTAGTTATCGTCCACGTTTCACTTCCATACGTGGCCAGACTCCATGCAAACACTTTCAGAAACGACTTCCTGACACTTAAATCTATATTCGATGTTAACAAATTTCTCTTCTTCAGAAACGCTTTCCTTGCCATTGCCAGTCTACATTTTATGTCCTCTCTACTTCGACCATCATCAGTAATTTTGCTCCCCAAATACCAAAACTCATCTACTACTTTAAGCGTCTCATTTCCTAATCTAATTCCCTCAGCATCACCCAACTTAATTCAACTACATTCCATCATCCTCGGTTTGCTTTTGTTGATGTTCATCTTATATCCTCCTTTCAAGACACTGTCCATTCCGTTCAACTGCTCTTCCAAGTCCTTTGCTGTCTCTGACAGAATTACAATGTCATCGGCGAACCTCAAAGTTTTTGTTTCTTCTCCATGGATTTCAATACCTACTCCGAATTTTTCTTTTGTTTCCTTCACTGCTTCCTCAATATACAGATTGAATAACATCGGGGAGAGGCTATAACTCTGTCTCACTCCCTTCCCAACCACTGCGTCCCTTCCATGCCCCTCGGCCCTAATAACTGCCATCTGGTTTCTGTAAAAATTGTAAATAGCCTTTCGCTCCCTGTGTTTTACCCCTGCGACCTTCAGAATTTGAAAAAGACTATTCCAGTCAACATTGTCAAAAGCTTTCTCTAAGTCTAAAAATGCTAGAAACGTAGGTTTGCCTTTCCTTAATCTAGCTTCTAAGGTAAGTCGTAGGGTCAGTATTGCCTCACGTGTTCCAATATTTTTACGAAATCCAAACTGATCTTCTCCGAGGTCCGATTCTACCAGTTTTTCCATTCGTCTGTAAAGAATTCGCGTTAGTATTTTGCATCCGTTACTAATTAAACTGATTGTTCGGTAATTTTCACATCTGTTAACACCTGCTTTCTTTGGGATTGCAATTATTGTATTCTTCTTGAAGTCTGAGGGTATTTCGCCTGTCTCGTACATCTTGCTCACCAGATGGTAGAGTTTTGTCAGGACTGGCTCTCCCGAGGCCGTCAGTAGTTCTGATGGATTGTTGTCTACTCCTGGGGCCTTGTTTCGACTTAGGTCTTTCAGTGCTCTCTTCACGCCGTAACGTATCTCCCATTTATTTTCATCTACATCCTCTTCCATTTCCATAGTATTGTCCTCAAGAACATCGCCCTTATATAGACCCTCTATATACTCCTTCCACCTATCTGCTTTCCCTTCTTTGCTTGGAACTGGGTTTCCATCTGAGCTCTTTATATTCATACAAGTGGTTCTCTTTTCTCCAAAGGTCTCTTTAATTTTCCTGTAGGCAGTATCTATCTTACAGCTAGTGAAATAAGCCTCTACATCCTTACATTGTCCTCTAGCCATCCCTGCTTATCCTTTTTATGAAGACATCGAAGTATGAAACTTCCTGGTAGATTAAAACTGTGTGCCCGACCGAGACTCGAACTGGCGACCTTTGCCTTTCGCGGGCAAGTGCTCTACCAACTGAGCTACCCAAGCACAACTCACGCCCCGTCCTCACAGCTTTACTTCTCCCAGTACCTCGTCTCCTACCTTCCAAACTTCACAGAAGCTCTCCTGCGAACCTTGCAGAACTAGCACTCCTGAAAGAAAGGATATTGCGGAGACATAGCTTAACCACAGCGTGGGGGATGTTTCCAGAATGAGATTTTCATTATGCAGCGGGGTGTTTGGAAGGTAGGAGACAAGGTACTGGCAGAAGTAAAGGTGTGAGGACGGGGCGTTAGGCGTGCTTGAGTAGCTCAGTTGGGATAATACAGTATAATACTCTTTCCTTTCTCCTTTTATTTTTTAATATAATGTTCAGAGGCATATTTAATTTTTGTTCGTGGGCGGAACCTGAAGTGGTCGCGAACGGCCGTCCTAGTTAGCTTTAGGGTGAAAGTGGCGGTGGCACTAGCTTTGTTTTTGTTTTTAGGCTAGATAGGTTTTTTGGGGTAGTATGGGTGATAGGGGCCAACGCCTGAAGTGGAAGAGATAATTTTCTTTCTTTATTTATATATAAATAGAAAAAAAAGTTGGTAGAGCACTTGCCCGCGAAAGGCAAAGCTCCCGAGTTCGAGTCTCGGTCTGGCACACACTTTTAATCTGCCAGGAAGCTTCATATCAGCGCACACCCCGCTGCAGAGTGAAAATCTCATTCTGGAAACATCGAAATATAATGACAGGATGTAGGTACAAGGAAATTTTACAGGGCTTATTAACGACCAAAGAGGAATTCAGTGTGGACGATATTGATAAGAGACGCGTGATAATTTATCCACACTCCTGAGAACTGGAAGCACAGGAAAAGATCTACATTTATCTGATATACAGGACATAAAATCCCATTTGAGGCCTGCGATCATTTTTATCTTAGTAATTGGTGACCAATGCCGTACAATCGCAATAAAGCCTTGAGATGTTCAATTGACTCTTTTATTAGAACATGTTACTCGTTTCGGGATTACACCCATCTTCAGATATCACAAACTTCAACTCCTTCCTAACAAACCAGGCGTGTAGCCTTGACAACCCAAAGAAAGTGACCAATAACATATGACTGCGACACAAGCAGTCTTGAGTTGTCAAGGCTGCACGCCTGGTTGGTTAGGAAAGAGTTGAAGTTTTTAATGTCTGAAGATGGGTGTAATACCGAAACGCGTAACATGTTCTAATAAAAGAGTCAATTGCACATCTGATTACTTTATCGCGATTGTACAGCACTGTTTGCCAATTATCTACATTTATCTGTTTAAGAAATTACACAGATTGTCTGTTATAGACAAAAACGAAAGGTGCGAGTAGAAGACAGTGAAACAAGCAGATAATCCTAATAAAGAAAGGTCCAAAAACCCACGGTTCTATAATTACAGTGCAGACACTTAAAAAGCTCCAATATGTGCTGCAGTTATCGTGTGACGTTGAAGCTAGGCAGATATGATAACGTATTAATGCGAAACCGATTTACCCTAGAAAAAATTGGTTCAATTTTGGTCACCACCTACATCTACACCAGCATGGGTACCTCGTAAATCACATTAAGTGCCTGGCAGAGGGCCCGTCTAACCACGGGCACAATAATTCCCTATTATTCCAGTCTCGTACAGGGTGTGGAAAGAAACGAAAACCTATATCTTTCCGTGCGAGCTCTGATTTCCCTTATTTTATTATGATGATCGTTTCTCCCTATGTAGGTCGGCGACAAAGAAATATTTTCGCATCCGTAGGAGAAAGTTTGAAATTTCGTCAGAAGATTCCGGCGCAACGAAAAACACCTTTTTTTAATGATATCCTGTATCATTTCAGTGGCACTCTCTCCTCTATTTCACGAAAATGCAAAACGTGCTGCCCTTCTTTGAACTTTTTCGATGTACTCCGTCAATTCCATCTGGTAAGGATCCCACACCGCGCAGCACTATTCCGAAAAAAAGAAAATGTATCTGTAGTAGACCTGTCACATTTTCTAAGTGTCCTGCCAATAAAACGCAGTCTTTGGTTAGCCTTCTCCAAAACATTTCCTGTGTGCTCCATCCAATTTTACTTTATTCGTAAGTGTAATGCCTAGGTGTTTATTTGAATTTACGTCCTTTATATTTGACTGGTTTATCGTGTAACCGAAGTTTAACGGATTGCTTTTAGCACACATGTGGATTACCTCAAAGTTTTCGTTATTTAGGGTCGACTGCCAATTTTTGCACACTGCAGGTATCTTCTCTAAAATATTTTGCAATTTGTTTTGATCTTATGATGAGTTTACTAGTCGATAAACGACAGCATCGTCTGCAAACAACCTAAGACGGCTGCTAATACTGTCTCCTAAATCGTTTATATAGATAAGGAACAGTAAAGGACCTGTAACACTACCTTGGGGAACGACAGGAGTGGATCTGACACTGGACACGTTTGTATTACTGTATGGCATCCATGATGTAATTTTATAAGCCATAACGTGAATGAAGAGTGTGGCTATCGAGGAGAGGGACCGTGCGGTGTTAGTGAAACAGCTTTATGTGAACGGCAGCAGTTACAGAACTGCATTGAGAGAGTATCGCCGACAAAAAGGTCTGAGGAGAAGTTGCTGTTGCCGTAACTGACCACGCAGATCGTGGCTCGGGTAGTGGTAGTGCTCGCGCAGTGTCACGAGAATTGTTCACCCCTCGGTCAACAGTACAGAAAAGTTAGCGGTCTCCTTTACACTGGTGCACGAACAAGGTTCAGACGGCGCAGCAACTGAAACGTCACGGTTCGCAGCAACGATCTGAATGTGCTTTTCGGTTTCTGACACGCCCCGAAGTAGATGACACGTGCCCGGGCAATATTGTATTGATTGACGAGGCACATTTGACACCACAGGGCGCAATGAATACACTGAACCGCCGAATTAGGGGTACTATTACACCGCGTATTGTTCACGAAGAGCCATCGCACTTGCAGTGTGTGTCCGTGTGATGTGGATTCACAAACACCTTTATTCTCCTGCCCTCCTTCTTTGAAGAGAATATTCGCACCTGTCAGCTGTACCGTGACGTCTTGACGTTATCGAGACCACCTTGTACAAGACGCGATTCCTTTTTGGGAAGAGCACAACTGTGTGTAAACAAGTTTTCATGCAAGGTAGGACAACACCGCACGGCGCTTGCCCAGTGAAAGATCTGCTTAATGCAACATTCCGCTAACCTGCTATCTCCAGAAGTTTTCCACATACAAGACCTGCAAGATCAACTGATCTGAATCTGTGTCACTTTTGGCTCTGGGTGTATCTAAAGGGACACGATAGGTCTCTACCTGATCTGAAGGCCAGTATACAGGAACAACTTGCTCAGCTCCCACCGGAACTGCTGCGAGCAACTGTTGATCACGTCGTTTTACGAATACAGCATCTCGGCGATATTTCCTGCGCTCATACTGAACAAACTGTGTAAGTGATGCGTAGTTACAAAATCAACATTATGCCTTTCTCACCTGTTTGACCGTTCCTGCGCCCGTCCCGTTCCTAATCCATTATATACGGAAACATTTCTATACGTCTTTCTTACTTTCACAGCACCAGATATGAATCTGGTGACCAAAACTTGAACTAGTTTTCCTCTTGCGTAAATCGGTTCCGCATTAACGCATTAGCATACCTGCCGAGTTTCGCTGCCATGCGATATTTTACAGTCCACACAAGACCTCTGTAAGCAGCTGCACTGTAATTTTAGCCATCCGATATTATAACTGAATACTTGAACTCCATGTGAGAGAGTCCTTGAGGATCCAAATTGCAGATATGCAGCTGAGGAAAACCACATTGCAGCAATTGCTCCGCATGGCCACCGTTTACGTGAAGGCATGGCATTGCTGCTGAAATACCACTGATCGCTTTTCCCATTCTCTATAATGTCACAATATTCCAATTCAATGCAAATTTTGCGAATAAACATTTCTCCTTTTTTAAAAAAGCTTTATTTACAAACAAAAAAATTTTGCACTGCTGCGATGACTAATTGATATTTCAGATTTTTAACTCTGTTATTAGCAAAAGAAAAAAACAGCTGTTACAACCGAAACGTAACGTACACCGAAAAATACCGGTTATTCAGTACTAAAACACCAGTATCGGTTTTAACCAGCCGGTTTTCGCCATCTCTATCGTTCAGCCGCTAGCAGTCGATTTTGATCAGAAAGTGTTTCGTGCATTGAAACCACTCCTCGCGATTGGTGTAGGTCACTTGTCAGTGTGTAAACCAGCCGCCAATCATTTCGCGACTGAGAGAGTGACGTCAATGATAAATCAACTGAGTCGTGTGTCGTGTTCCAAAGTATTGAGCATGCTGTGGACTCCGCATGCTCAGGAAGCAGCACGATAGTGTTGTCTGCTAATATCGAAAGCAAACCAATTCTCGCCGAGTTTACTCATTGTGTTATAATGTATTTTCAGCTTTTGTGGCAACTTAATGTTTATTGCATTGTTTACGCTGTTTGTGTGCTGTATTGCGAAAGTTTCATAAAGATTTCATATTTTTCATTCGAGTGTGCTCCCACATGAAAGACCAAATACCTGAAAATCCAAAATGAATTTATGTTTTGCAGAACACGGACATAGAAAGTTTAAAAAATGAAAATTTTTCAATCGTTAAAATCCCAGTGGTTTTGAAGAAGGAAAGTTTTTTGGATGTTATTTGGCACTTAGGAAGAAAATAATACACAAAGAATAAAGTAAATTTGCGCCATGTACTGCCTTCTAAATTCTGTTTCTTGGCGGATGTTACCTTCAGTTAAAACTTTCGGGCCAGGAGGCCATGACCGATGTACAAAACTACAGACTGATGTAGCATCCTCATCTACGGGTGGGTGCGTCAGAGCTAACACTGCCTACAGTTGCTAGTGTTACCTCTGAACAGATGAGGACGAAACGTCGGTAAACAGTCGTAAACAAGAACCATGGAATCTCCTCCACAAAGTTTTAAATGAAGTATTGTTTGATGTCATTGTGTGAATGAGATATACCTTTTCGAGCAAACAAATTTTAGTACTTTATGATGTTTGAACGACACTTTCACTTTTGTCAGATCTCACCTGTGGGAAATTTGCTATATAGTATCCTTAGTGTTGCTATTGATATTACGTGGATGCCTTCACGATACGACAGCCTGCAGACAATTCCAAAATCCGCCGGAGTTGTTACACTCTTCATGCATTTAGACATGAGTGAACAGCCAAATACGGGATATCACATCGTCTATAAAGCGTTCAAATCCATCGACTGTTTGCTACACTAATTTTGACATCAACAAGAAACCTTAGGTCGCCGCTTGCAGCACGACAATTTAGGGATACTTTTATTCGATTCCCGGCTGGATCGAAGATTTTCTCCGCTCAGGGACTGAATGTTGTGTTGTCCTCATTAGCATTTCATCATCATCAGTAGAAGGCAACGAGAAACCACCACTGGAATAACTTCCCTAGACACTCATGCGGTGGACCTCGCTGACGAGGCTTCCCCCACGACAAGACCTGCCGTAAGGCAGAACACAAAGATTTTTAGGCCAGTTTTACCACTACATAGCTACTTCATAGGTCTATAGATTCTAGCACGGTTCATGTCATCCATTTTTTCAGTTGTAAACACTTTGATGATCATCTCCGGTGCTGCAAACCCGGTGAGGAAACAGTAACTGATGTGGCCGGCAGAAGAACATGTTAACCCACAAGGGTGTATTTTCAGATGCTGCATGTTATACGTTTGACTAAATTATAAAATAAGAACACAAATACAATCAGAACAATACACAGGGTGTCTCTCCTAAGAGTCGTCATGTGCATATTCTCCGATATTTCAGCAGATATTTGCAATTTCGGTTTTGCATTGTGTAACTGGAGTCAGTTCAAACAAATAGTTTTCTTCACGTCTTTCGTTTGACACATAGCGTCCACGGAAAGAGCAGGTTTTTTTCCGTTACAAATAAACTTATTTTTTAAAGCGGTATTCCCGTGCTACTTCGATAGAAAGCTACAAGTTTAGTATATTGTGATTTTGTCTTATCGATATACATTGACAGTAACATTAAAACTCGAAGAATAACCAGTATTCCAACAGTGACAGCATTCCTCTGGTTCGTGCTAACTGCTACCGCCAAGCATGCAGCGCTACTGAGTCTCTGCAGGATTGTTGTGTATTATTCGTGTTTTACTGCCCCTCTTGATACACATCGTTAAATAGAATAACGCACTAGCCTAATGAGGGACCGCTCTATCGTACGGGTACGTAAAATTCCGCTTTTAAATAGCATTGTGTGTGTGTGTGTGTGTGTGTGTGTGTGTGTGTGTGTGTGTGTGTGTAATGGGAAGCACACCGATGGCTTCCTTTGACAACGGACGTCGCATGAAAGAGATGATGAGCACTATTTGTTTGAGTTGACAGCAACTACTCAATGCAAAAACAAATTGCAAATACCTGCTGAGACACAAGTGAAATACACCAGACGACTTTCAGGAGAGACACACTGTATACAGCGGACAGTCCATTCCAGCGAACCATATGGAACTGCGTACTGCCACCGTATTGTATTTTCAAAAACAGAATAGAAAACTTTAACAGCCTAATCCATACCAAAGAGAGGATTTACATTTTACTCTACCTGCACTTTCAATTGAATTGTAAAGTGTTTTCTGATTCTTGTCACACGCAAATACACTACTGGCAATTAAATTGCTACACCACGAAGATGACGTGCTACAGACGCGTATTTTAACCGACAGGAAGAAGATGTTGTGATATGCAAATGATTAGCTTTTCAGAGCATTCACACAAGGTTAGCGCCGGTGGCGACACCTACAACGTGCGCACATGAGGAAAGTGTCCAACCGATTTCTCATACAAAAACAGCAGGCAGTTGACTGGCGTTGCCTGGTGAAACGTTGTTGTGATGCCTCGTGTAAGGAGGAGAAATGCGAACCATCACGCTTCCGACTTTGATAAAGATCGGATTGTAGACTATCGCGATTGCGGTTTATCGTATCGCGACATTACTGCTCGCGTTGGTCCAGATCCAATGACTGTTAGCAGAATATGGAATCGGTGGGTTCAGGAGGGTAATACGGAAAGCCGTGCTGGATCCAAACGGACTCTTATCACCAGCAGTCGAGATGACAGGAATCTTACCGGCACGGCTGTAACGGATCGTGCTGCCATGCCTCGATCCCTGAGTCAACAGATAGAGACGTTTGCAAGACAAGAACCATCTGCACGAACAGTTCGACGACGTTTGCAGCAGCATGGACTATCAGCTCGGAGACCATGGCTGCGGTTACCCTTGACGCTGCAACACAGACAGGAGCGCCTGCGTTGGTGTACTCAAAGACGAACGTGGGTGCACGAATGGCAAAACGTCATTTTTTCGGATGAATCCAGGTTCTTTTTACAGTATGATGATGGTCGCATCCGTGTTTGGCGACATCACGGTGAACGCACATTGGAAGCGTGTATTCGTCATCGCCATACTGGCGTATCATCCGGCGTGATGGTATTGGTTACACATCTCGGTCACCTCTTGTTCGCACTGAAGGCACTTTGAACAGTGGACGTTACTTTTCACATGTGTTACGACCCGTGGCTCTACCCTTGATTCGATCACTGAGAAACCCTACATTTCAGCAGGATAATGCACGACCGCATGTTGTAGGTCCTGTACGGGCCTATCTGGATACAGAAAATGTTCGACTGCTTCCCCTGCCAGCACATTCTCCAGATCTCTCACCAATTAAAAACTTCTGGTCAGTGGTGGCCGAGCAGCTGGCTCGTCACAATACGCCAGTCACTACTCTTGATGAACTGTGGTATCGTGTTGAAACTGCATGGGCAGCTGTACCTGTACACGCCGTCCAAGCTCTGTTTGACTCAATGCCCAGGCGTATCAAGGTCGTTACTACGGGCAGAGGTGGTTGTTCTGGGTACTGATTTCTCAGGATCTACGCACCCAAATTGCGTGAAAATGTAATTACATGTCACTTCTAGTATAATATATTTGTCCAATGAATACCCATTTATCATCTACATTTTTTTCTTTGTGTAGCAATTTTAATGTCCAGTAGTGTAACAAAAGGGTATCATTTTGTTGTTTCTGTATTCGCCTTGATTTACTGTAATTTATGTGGTCTTCTTTAAATGTTATTTTCTGTGATAAGAAGAGCAGTAAACAGTTGGTCGTCATACCCAAGTGTTCAGAAAACGATTTCATCGCCAGTTCGTAGCTAGCTTCCTTTTTCCACTTTTTCTACACTGCCCCTTTTCGAGACACCACGTAAATACCTGAACTCGGACCGCTGTCATCTCGCCAAAATGTAACATGAGGATGCGAAATCTGCTGTTTTAAAGTGTGTGTAACAGATCCAAAGTCGCTGCATACCTGTTGGCTATATCACTGTGCAGTGTCTCTGCTGGTGGAGCGAGGCCACAAGCGAACTGCGACGGGGACGACAAGCTGTAAGCAGTGCAGTGAGTTGCCGTCCTCCAGAGTGGGGTCGGCCAGCTGCAGGCAGGTGAAGCGGTCACCGCTGCCGCTGATGGTCCGCCTAGGGAGTCGTCGCTTCGCTGCGTATCGATTGGCCGCGACGCGTCGCGCCGTCACGCCCGGCTCCATTACGAGATACCTGCCCCGTGTGGCGACCGCGCCAGGACCTCCCGGCCTCCCGCAAAACTGCACTCCGTCCACAATTACTTCAGGATTGACAGCTGTGGAAGACGTTGCGGGGTGAGGTTCACACTGAAGACCTTCTATATAGCTGCAGCAGTTACCACTCGCAGTTACCAAATCTTCTGTCCCTCCCCCTACCTCGCAGTCCACAGCACTTCTGCGTAAAAGCAGGATTTATGCATGCTACACAGAATTAGTCAACATCAAATTGTACTGCGACTGGCAGCTGAAATTCTTCCAAAAAGTGCAAACACTAAAAACTTCAGCATTAAGTAAACTAAGTTACTTGACACAGATGCTTCCAGCGCCTGTTGCTATAGCACACCAGACCCAATGAGCGTTATGCTGGTTTGCCACGAGGAGAAATATTTTTTAAACGCATGGCCATAAAAATAATTCCGCCGACAGCTGGCAAAATTGTTGTTTTATTGACATACAACCGATTTCGTGGCCTAAAGCCACATCATTAGGTGCAACCGGGTGTTAAAATGTCAAAGATGTACCCATCGCAGCTAGTCAAGGTATATTACTCATTGTAAAGAAAGCTGCAGATATGAAGTTTTTATTGGCTTGATAGTGTGGGTACACTGGAGTGCTAGCTTCGACAGGATCAAACCGCCATCTTCAAATCCACAATGTACAGGTTATGAAATCATGCTGTGTGGTAAACTGCATGTTTGGTTTCGTACCATGGTAGCGATCTCATAATAAAAAGAGAGTGTTCCACTCTCTTTTTATTATGAGTCTGTTAGGATGGTACAAAAACAAACTGCAGTTTATCTCAAACATGATTTCATAACCTGTACAGTAAAGTGCGCCTTCGCGCGATGAAGGCAATAAAAACTTAATGTCTGAAGCTTTCTTACCGTTGAATTTATTGTCTGCTCTGTGGCCGAAATTTTTTAAAGTGCGTTACGATACCTTAACACTGTCAATCACAAGGGATGTCTAAACCTCATGGATGTAAGATTAGCTGTAAGTATGGGAAATGGGAACCATAGTACTATAAAGATCTTAATTATCATGTAGGAGCTGATTATCTTGAAGCCACCGGTGGACATAACGACACAAGGAATCTTTTTTTTTCAAATTCAGCTGTATACACAAGAACCGCAATCCACAGCATATCTTAACAAATACATCTATGATTTTTAAACAAAGAACAGTAATAAAACTGAGCTAGAGGATATCTGTCGTCAGTATCGTCAGATAAACAATAATATTATCAAACTTCCTGGCAGATTAAAACTGTGTGCCCTACCAAGACTCGAACTCGGGACCTTTGCCTTTCGCGGGCAAGTGCTCTACCAACTGAGCTACCGAAGCACGACTCACGGGCGGTACTCACAGCTTTACTTCTGCCAGCTGTGAGTACCGGGCGTGAGTCGTGCTTCGGTAGCTCAGTTGGTAGAGCACTTGCCCGTGAAAGGCAAAGGTCCCGAGTTCACTGGCAGAAGTAAGGTTGCGAGTACTGGGGGTGAGTCGTACTTCGGTAGCTCAGACGTCAGCCTTCGGCGGCGCAGCGGTTCGGACGGTGTTTACGTCCCTGCCGCACGTCTGCACGAGCGGTGTTTACGTTAAGTGCGTAGCGGTGTGTCGCGGTATACATAGAACGAATCATGGCCTTGTCGTTCCGCAAATCGACACTGAAATTTAGTTTTGTTAACGAATATGCTCTACCGAAGGCTTGCGAGATCGAACGTTATTTACGGGACGAGGTGAAAATCGAACCTGACGTTCTAGTTGGAATACACTTATCTATAGTCAGCAGCGTGGTCTATGTCAAGCTCATCAACGAAGCGGCATGTGACGAACTACTACATCGACACCGACAAGGACTTCGTTTCTGTCATTCGGACGGGAATGTTGGAGCGGTAACAGTTGAACACGCCGGCATGGGCCTCCGAACGATCCGCGTCTTTGAGCTTCCATTCGAAGTGCCAGAAGAATTGGTGACAGACGCCCTGCGTCCTTACGGAACGGTCCTATCCCACGTGGCTGAAAGATGGGCGAGTTTCAAGACGTATCCTGTCCTCAATGGCGTCAGAAAAATACAGATCGAACTCCGAAAACACGTCCCGTCATACTTGTACATCGCCGGTTGTAGGGCGATTGTCATTTACGACGGACAACCAAGGACGTGCTCTGGATGTGCGAAGGAGGGACACATACGTTCTGAGTGTGCTCAACGAAGGTTTTTACAGCTGCCACGGGATGATCCACCCCTCACGCCGCATCCAACTATGCTCCCCATGACTTACGTCGCCGCATTACGCGATGACGTGGGCCGCGAGACAGAGGCGTACCAGAACACACAGACAGCAGCGGATAGTGGCGAGCCACAGAAAGACGACGTTGCGCTGGACCGCCTGCAGCAGTCACAGGACGCCCTCTCTTCGGTTCCGCTTGCGGCCCCTTCAGATAAGGAACTTGGAGACGTCGATAATACGACGGCGCACGATTCCGACGCCCCCCACGAACAACTGGAGACCATGCTGACCTCTGATTCCGAGGCCCGGCAAAGTAAACAGCGATCACCAAAACGCCGGAAGAAGCGCCGCCTCACAGTGGAGAACGACCACTCTGATCTAGCAGACAATTCTGAGAAGTTTACGGGTACAGAGCAGACGACCATGGATACAGAAGAACTGCCTAACGTGGATGCAACGGTGGCCAGCGGGACGGCGGCACGACCTATCGCTGACGATGCTCCAGACACAGCGAAGGAGCTCGATAGACGGCAACAGGCTACTGAGGAGGCTACGGCGCCTGCACCGCACGACAACGATGGGACACTAGGGGACTGGTCAGAAGAGCCACCCCCGTGGGGAACAGATGATGCCGGAGGAACTGCTTCCATGCACTCTCCCGGTGTAAGACAGGCAGAGTGCACGTAATAATGACAGACCATATAAGGGGACGGCGGGGGACGTTAGTCCGACAGCAGCCTATGTACGGCAAAATTAGCGACCGTACGGTACCCTATCTACGTTGACCGCCATGCAACAAGCTTATCGGATAGGGTCTGTTAACATCAATAGCACTGGGACGCCGGTAAAAATCAAGATGCTCAGTGACATGATAAAAGCTGCGGATTTAGACATAGCACTATTACAAGAAGTTCGGGTACTTCCCCCCTCGGACTTTTACGGTTACGACATTTACTGTTCCCCGTGTGACGGGAGAGGCGTTTTCACAGCTATATTATTAAAGGGAGGGATATGTGCAGACGAAGTAGAGTATTTGCCTTCTGCTCGTGGTACTGCCGTGACCATAGGTGGAATACGTTTAATCAACATATACGCACCGTCAGGCTCGGATAAGAGAATGGACAGAGCAGATTTTTACGCCCATGAGGTTACACCGTTGTTCCAGGGACGATACGATGGTTGCTTACTCGGCGGAGATTTTAATTGTATGCTCGACAGAAAGGACCAACAGCCTAACCATACTACTAGCCAAGAACTTAGGGAGCTGATCAACGGGATGGAATTAGTCGATACATGTGACCTGAAGTACCGCAACCAACCAGGATATACATTTTTTACTAGCCACTCCGCAGGCCGTTTGGACCGGATCTACGTTTCAAGGGCGTTAGCAATGTCGACGGTGGACGCAGAGATATGGCCGACAGCGTTTACAGACCACGAGGCATATATTTGTACCGTTAACCTTGATAGACAGCAGGTGTGGAGACGGAGGGGTAATTGGAAGATGAACGCCTCCCACCTGCGAGATGCAGAATGCCGACGCATGGTGGAGGACGCGTGGCATGGCTGCCTCCGTCGACGAAATTCTTTCGGTTCTGTCCTGCAGTGGTGGATTGAGTGTGCGAAGCCAGCTTTACGGAGGACGTTAATAGGTTACGGGAAGGAGGTTTCTCAATGGCAGCGCACGACCACTGAGTTTTACTTTACGGCTCTCCGGGAACTGTTAGCTCAACCACCTACACCAGAACGCCAGACGGCCGTCCACCGAGTTAAGGCGAAGCTGGTACAACTTGCGACGCAGATGATGGCAGGTACGATGATACGCGCGAGGTCGCAGGACTTCCTGCCCAACGAGGTTCCCTCGATGCATTATGTGATAAAGGAAAGACGAAGAAGACGCAGAAATTTAATACATGAGATCGATCTCGGCAATGGCCGTCGTTTTACAACACAAAGGGGCATAGCACAGGCGTTCACGGATCATTTTAGCAGACTCTATGCGAGCAACGGGGAGGGTCAGAGGGAGCTGGGGAACGTTCTGGAAGAGATTCCAGACGCGACGAGTGTGAACGGGGAAGCGGACAGGTTATCTGAAATTACGTGTGAAGAGCTGGAGGAAGCGATTACACGAGGTGCTTGCAACAAGTCCCCAGATCCAGACGGATTCCCGTTGGAATTTTACCGTGCCTTTGTGACCATTATGACACCGATGTGGCTATGTATGTTTAATGAGCTTCTGCGGCAAGAAGTACCGGTTCACATTCAATTCACGGAAGGGCTCATGATACCGATACCGAAGCCCCGTGGTGGCAAACGGCCTTGTGATTATCGCCCCTTGACCCTCCTTAATAGTGTCTACAAGATCTTCATGCGCATCCTGGGAAGTCGTATCAAAAAGTCGCTGGAGAATCGAATACATGCCGATGAGACTTGTCTTGGCGGCATCAGTAATATCCACACAGCCTTGGGAGACTATCGTGACGTCGTCGCCTCGCGGCTGCATGCCGCCTCCGGGGGGCGATGGTTGCAGTAGATTTCGATCATGCTTTTGATCGCGTGGATCATGTGTACCTCGCGGCGGTGATGAACAGGATGGGTGTCTCACCATTATTGACCAATGCTGTGATGCGGCTGTTGCACGGCGCCAGATCAGCGATGGTGGCCAGCGGAGGGAGAACTGAGTATTTTAAGATCTTCAGATCAGTGAGACAGGGTTGCCCCTCGTCGATCCTCCTTTATGCGATCGCCTTAGAACCGTGCCTCGCAGGCCTTCGCCGTCGTCTTACCGGGATCTCCCTACGGCATTTGTCATTCAAATGCAGAGCATACGCGGATGATATTGTGTTCCTCGTACGGAATGAGAGGGAGACTCAAACAGCACTGGATTGGCTACAGACGTATGGGATGGCAGCTGGAAGTGTGGTCAACTACCGAAAATCACAATTCATGCATGTGGGGCGTGGAGTGGAACCAGGAACGGAAGGACCCTTACCTGTGGTGGAAACCCTCCGCTGTTTGGGTATCACCTTTCATAAGGAGACAGCGAGAACGGCTGCGGACAACTAACGAAGACTGTTACTCCGAGTCCGCACGGCAGTACGACTAAACGCCCTACGGTCGATGGATATGCTGCAGCACGTGTTACTCGTCAACCTTTATCTCGCGCCCATGATGTGCCACTTGACACACCTTCTCCCCTTGACGCGCACGATGGCTATGAGGATTCAAGTGGATTTTGGGTACTATGTGTGCCTGGGACAACTCTTTAAGGTACAGTAGAACACGCTTAGCCTCCCAGCGCGAGAGGGGGGCGTTGGTTTAGTGAACGTGCACGAGAAGGCGCGTGCCATGTATATTAATACTATGCTCAAACGGTAGCGCAACAGGAATCACTCGCTTACGGGGACGATCATCGAAGAACTCGTACCAACATCGCATCTTCCTCCAGTCAGTGTCGGCCATATATCGCCCCCTTTAACGTATGCGCGCACGTTCATCGTGGAACACAGTTACGTTCGAGAGCGTTTACCGACGACCCGACAGTCGACATCGAAGGACGTGTACCATCTGCTTCTTCGACAGATCACCCGGAATAGAGTGGAACGCAAACATCCAGCTGTTAATTGGCACGTGGTGTTGCGCACGGTCCACCACCCCCACCTACCTACATCAGTCAGATCAACATGGTACATCGTCGTGAGCCGAAAATACCCTACAAATGATAAAAAGTACGCAATACATTTGGCAGATTCGCCCTTGTGTCAGCAATGCGGCGTGCTGGATACGGACGACCATCGGCTGGTCTGCGGCGAGGCATTGGCTGTCTGGACTCTCGCAAGAAAGATAATAGCGTTCATGCGGCGCACTATCTATACAGCAGTCTGTTCTGACACAGTATTTTTTCCAGAGGAAACGTATTTTCCGCGTCATAAGACGAACGCAGTGGCGTGGATCACAGGTATGACGGTCCATTACCTCTATAGAGACACACGTACGAACTTACTGAACGTCCTGGATTTCTGGCAATACTTGCAAGATGGACACACAAAACTATTACGGCTACAAAAGTACAAGGATTGGTATGCCAATTTCCTAGTAACGGTTATTGCGGACCCGCCATATACTTGGGGTGTGCCAGGTGCGCAGAGATGAGCGACGGTGCTTTCGTTGTGAAACCGACCAAGTAATGTGATCGACTGAGAACACCATGCGAGTAGGCGACCTACGAAAAACACAGGCTTGAACAGTTAGCAAATGGATGTACTTCAAATTTTGTTTTCATATCCATAAATACTTTTCTTTAGGGTGCCGTTGGTGGCCCCACTTTGATTTTGTTGTTATTTCATACTGCATGGTAGGACGGCAGCGAGGTTCCTTCCAGGACAGTTATCATGTGTCAGGACGTACTATGTTTATTTTGTGAATAATAAAGGTTATAAAGGTTTCTGTTTCTCCTACCTTCCTTCATATTAAATAAATAAATAAATTAATGAATAAAAACCCCTCACCACCAAAAAAAAAATTCAAAAGTTGGTAGAGCACTTGCCCGAGAAAGGCAAAGGTCCCGAGTTCGAGTCTCGGTCGGGCACACAGTTTTAACCTGCCAGGAAGTTTCATATCAGCGGACACTCCGCTGCAGAGTGAAAATCTCATTCTGGAATAATATTATCTTTAAGAATTTACACAGCAATGTTCTGTCATCGTTGTAAAGTCAGGCGGTACGTGACTTCAACGAAGAATTATGAACCAAAAAACTATAAAATTATACAACATTCACCTTAGCGCTATCTTCACATGTGAAACATGTGGCTTCCTTCACTTGTTGGCTCACAGGTTCATCTGTAGAACCGCATTTAAGGACTGGCTTTACATCTGAAGGAACCTTACAGTCATAGACCGCACAGACGCAACTCGAATGGACATGATGGGAATGATAAGTCTGCAAAAGCTACGATACCCACTATCTGAAAACATCGCAGCAGCTTGGATGAAAGACACACTGAAACTTACATAATTCATAATCGATCAGCTATTTCCAACGATTATTTCTCATACACGTGGGATAGAACATCAAAGAAAAGGGTCAACAATATCAATGCAGAATTACCTGGCAACTGCCTAATTGTAATGGTCACACCACCGCAACTAAGAAGAAGGAGGAGGGAAAAAAGGAGGTTTCAACAACAGTTGGTTACAAACTAAGTGTTCCAAAGTGTCGGGAAGTCATCCACATGACGGAAGAAACCCTAGATACATCAAATGGTTAAAACTTTATTAAACTGTACATTATAATTTGTAAATTTGTTAATTACGATTAACAAATTGTTTAATTTCGTAAAAATGTCGGATAAAACGACTATTGGGTGAACTCACCACCTGGACCACCACAAACTGTGTGGTCTACAACGATCAATGAGCTTTTCCGGAAATGTATATCATAAATGAAAATACAGAACGATAATTCATTACAACTGGGACATATAGGTCCCATGCTACAATACCTGTGGGGCGCATACATCTCACTCCTTCGGCGTTGGAAAACAAAACGCTGGGAAATATTTTGTGACCACGACATTAATTAAAATAGCCATACATTGTCTTTCACTCGAAAGAAAATGTAGTAGAAGAGTTAATCAAAGTTCATTCGAGACACGTAATGCAAATTAAGATGCCTATGAAACCGTGGGAAAAACTTACGTTGCTTGCGAATTCTATGCATCCGTACTCGCTGATTGATGTCATTTAAAATAGTCAGAGAGCTTACGGTCAAACCTTAAGCTACAACAAAATACTTTTGGAGACAATACGTATTGGTGGCAACATTTCTGTTCTGCGGATCTGAATTGTCACCCCAGATACATTCCTACGCTATGAACACCACATGGCCTGTTAGTCAGAAAGTTAACTTCTCGCGTTGGCTGGAGTTGTAGTCGTTGGTAGTTTGACTGCATAAACAAATCTGACGCGGCAAGAAAATCGAGGAACCATTATCCAAGGTACGTCGTCTGTTGGATAAGCTCTCTTTTTCTTGTTTTATTTCTTTCTTTTGTGTATCTGACTTACGGCAGGTTGTACCTGAAAGCTCTACACTGTGTCCTATTCTGTGTCTCTGTCAACTATACGCTTATGTTCGTACGTTTCTTATCCCGTCCAAAATTTCAATTTTTTCCTAGCTCTTCCTCTCTCTCCTTCCACTTTTCCCTCCATAATTCTTTGTTGCAGACAAATAGATCTCGGTCGGTGAGACCTGGCACGATGTCAGCGTTCCAAAACATCCCAAAGGTGTTCAATAGGATTCAGGTCAGGACACTGTGCAGGCCAGTCCATTACAGGGATGTTATTGTCGTATAACCACTCCGCCACGGGCTGTGCGTTATGAACAGGTGCTCGATCGTGTTGACAGATGAAATCGCCATCTACGAAGTGCTCTTCAACGGTCGGAAGCAAGAAGGGGCTTAAAACATCAATATAGGCCTGTGCTGTGATAGTGCCACGCAAAACAACAAGTAGTGCAGGCCCCTCCATGAGAAACACGACTACACTATACCACCACCGCCTCCGAATTTTACTGTTGGCACTACGCTCGCTTGCCAATGACGTTCCCCGGGCTTTCGCCATACCCACACCGTGCCATCGGATCGCCACATTGTGTACGGTGATTCGTCAATCCACACAACGTTTTTCCACTGTTCAACCGTCCAATGTTTACGCTTCTAACACCGAGGGTGGCATCGTTTGGCATTTACCAGCGTGATGTGCGGATTTTTAGCAGCCGCTCGACCATGAAATCCAAGTTTTCTCACCTCCCGCCTAACTTTCATAGTACTTCCAGTGGATTCTGATGCAGTTTGGAATTCCTGTGTGATTGTCTGCCTATTACACATTACAACCCTCTTCAACTGTCGGCGATCTCTGTCAGTTAACAGACGAGGTCGGCCTGTACACTTTTGTGCTGTGTGTGTCCCTTCACTTTTCCACTCGTGAACAGTGGATCTAGGGATGTTTAGGAGTGTGAAAACCGAAGTGGCCGTGCGGTTAAAGGCGCTGCAGTCTGGAACCGCAAGACCGCTACGGTCGCAGGTTCGAATCCTGCCTCGGGCATGGATGTTTTTGATGTCCTTAGGTTAGTTAGGTTTAACTAGTTCTAAGTTCTAGAGGACTAATGACCTCAGCAGTTGAGTCCCATAGTGCTCAGAGCCATTTGAACCATTTGAGTGTGAAAACCTCGCGTACACACATATGACACCCAGTCACCAGATCAAGTTATAAGTCTGTGAGTTCCGCAGAGCGCCCCATTCTCTTCTCTCACGATGTCTAATGAATACTGAGATCGCTGATATGGAGTACCTGGCAGTGGGTGGCAGCACAATGGCTCTGGCTCTGAGCACTATGGGATTTAACATCTGAGGTCATCAGTCCCGTAGAACTTAGAACTACTTAAACCTAACTAACCTAAGGACATGACACACATCCATGCCCGAGGCAGGATTCGAACCTGCGACCGTAGCGGTCACGCGGTTCCAGACTGAAGAGCCTAGAACCACACGGCCACACCGGCCGGCGCAGCACAATGCATCTAATGTGAGAAACGTATGTTTTTGGGGGTGTCCGGATACTTTTGATGGCACAGAATGTAGCAGACCATATTCGACAACATATGGAAGCAGCATGGACTGCTATACCCAAATAACACCTCCAGAGCCTCCTTTATTCAATGCCGAGGTGTGTAGCAGCGGATATAGCCAGCAATGGCGGCAATACTATGTGCTGAATTCATCATTTTCCTCACTTCACGTGAGGCTGTATTTTCAATCGTGTGACTTTTGTACAACATGTTATCTCCCAAAACAATTTGCCTGTGATATCTCTGGTCCTCCTAATTAAAATGATTTCAGATCTCCGTTAGATGGATGGATAACGCAGGAAATAGGAATTTCCAGAAGCTATTTCGGTAAGGTAGTAGCTAAACTTTGCGAAACCAACCGTAGCAATCGTGCTGTAGGACAGGCGATCTCTTATCGGCCCGCTTCGTTTCTAGCAGTCGGAGGGGGCTCCGGCGCTGTTTACGCGGACGCCTTAATACGGGTGGTGGCAGGTGGAGAGGGGTAGCAGCGGTCACAGGCGCTGCCGCACCAGGCACGGCTAGCAGCCAGGGCAGAGGCGAGGCAGAGGCAGACAGCAACGATCGGTTATCTCTCCTCCTCCCAGCCACGGCCCCTCCCCCTCCACTCCCACCACCACCCCATAACGTCAACCGCAAAGCAGAAACAGTTGGCAGATATCAGATGCTGGGCACGCAAACCGCGGAAATGTGGATAACTTGCTTCTCAAGGCCTTTACCGAGTTCGACGCCCGGTGAACGGCGCACTCTCCAACCTAATCTCACCGCAAGCAAATGATACGCCACCCTCAGAACTGTTGACTCAGGGTACTAGCTTAATTATAACGGTTATTTACAAGGCTTCTTTGATTGAAATTCTTGTATGTGGTGCCTCACAACCTCAAACCAGTTTCCGATGGTAAAAATCAGTTTTTCGTTTTCTCCTGGTCTTCAATCTTCCCTTTGTTTTCGTTCGGCACGCGACGAATTCCTCCGCACTTCCGTCTCGTACAAGTACACTTCTGGCCATTAAAACTGCTACACAACGAATACGACGTGCTGCAGACACGAAATTTAACCGACAGGAAGAAGATGCTGTGATATGCAAATGATTAGCTTTCCAGAGCATTCACACAAGGTTCGCGCCGGTGGCGACACCTACAACGTGCTGACATGAGGAAAGTTTCCAACCGATTTCTCATACACAAACAGCAATTGACCGGCGTTGCCTGCTGAAACGTTGTTGTGATGCCTCCTGTAAGGAGGAGAGATGCGTATCATCACGTTTCCGACTTTGATAAAGGTCGTATTGTAGCCTATCGCGATTGAGGTTTATCGTATCGCGACATTGCTGCTCGCGTTGGTCGAGACCCAATGACTGTTAGTAGAATATGGAATCGGTTGGTTCGGGAGGGTAATACGGAACGCTGTGTTGGATCCCAACGGCCTCGTATCACTAGCAATCGAGATGACAGGCATCATATCCTCATGGCTGTAACGGATCGTGCAGCCACGTCTCGATCCCTAAGTCAACAGATGGGGACGTTTGCAAGACAACAACCATCTGCACGAACAATACGACAACGTATGCAGCAGCATGGACTATCAGCTCGGATACAATGGCTGCGGTTACCCTTGACGCGGCATCACAGACAGGAGCGCCTGCGTTGGTGTACTCAAAGACGAACCTGGGTGCACGAATGGCAAAACGTCATTTTTTCGGATGAATCCAGGTTCTGTTTACAGCATCATGATGGTCGCATCCGTGTTTGGCGACATCGCAGTGAACGCACATTGGTAGCGTGTATTCGTCATCGCCACACTGGCGTATCAACCGGCGTGATGGTATGGGGTGCCATTAGTTACACGTCTCGGTCACCTCTTGTTCGCATTGACGGCACTTTGAACAGTGGGCGTTACATTTAAGATGTGTTACAACCCGTGGCTCTACCCTTCATTCGATCCCTGCGAAACCCTACATTTCAGCAGGATAATGCACGACCACATGTTGCAGGTTCTGTACCGGACTTTCTGGATACAGAAAATGTTCGACTGCTGACGTGGCCAGCACATTTTCCAGATCTCTCACCAATTGAAAACGTCTGGCCAATGGTGTCCGAGCAGCTGGCTCGTCACAATACGCCCGTCACTACTCTTGATGAACTGTGGTATCGTGTTGAAGCTGCATGGGCAGCTGTACCTGTACACGTCATCCATGCTGTGTTTGACTCAATGCCCAGGCGTATCAAGGCCGTTATTACGGCCAGAGGTGGTTGTTCTAGGTACTGTTTTTTCAGGATCTATGCACCGAAATTGCGTGAAAATGTAATCACATGTCACTTCTAGTATAATATTTTTGTCCGTAGAATACCGGTTTATCATCTGCATTTCTTCTTGGTGTAGCAATTTTAAAGGCCAGTAGTGTAGAACAATGTAAGTTTTATGTTAACATCTTTTTTTTGTATATTACCTTTACTAGCTGATGTGTAGACAGCACATCGGCTAATAAACGTAACACACTGAATAATTAAATTGTAAAACTTCTTTGAAATTACACTGTGTACCTCTATTACTTTATACCTTTACTAGCTGATGTGTAGGCAGCACATCGGCTAATAAACGTAACACACTGAATAATTAAATTGTAAAACTTCTTTGAAATTACACTGTGTACCTCTATTACTTTAACAATAAACTTCAAGCAACTAAAACACAAAAATGGCTCTAACCACTATGGGACTTAACATCTGAGGTCATCAGTTCCCTAGACTTAAACCTAATTAAACCTAACTAACCTAAGGACTCCACACATCCATGCCCGAGGCAGGATTCGAACCTGCGACCGTACCAGCAGCGCGGTTCCGGACTGAGCGGCTAGAAACCCTCGTCCACTGTGGCCGCTCGACTAAACCACAGCCTAAGGCAATCATAAACACACGAGGAAGCAGAAATTAGCTTCAACCTCGGAAGCGCTAGGAACATAACCTAGAGGCAACGAAGTTTTAAATTCAAAACACTTCATTACAAAGGCTTTACGTTAACTAAATAGCTGTAGCTGGAAACCTCATTAATTACAAGAGCGGTTCTAGGCGCTTCAGTCTGGAATCGCGCTGCTGCTACAGTGTCAGGTTCGAATCCTGCCTCGGACATGGATGTGTGTGATGTCCTTAGGTTAGTTAGGTTTAAGTAGTTCTAAGTTCTACGGGATTGATGACCTCAGACGTTAAGTTCCATAGTGCTGAGAGCCATTTGAACCATTTCTGAACAAGAGAGGGGCACAGTACGCTACCAGGACCCATAGTACGCCGATGCCTGCAGTGGCATGAACAGTCGGGTTATAGAATGGTATACGGGGTTCTCAAACAAAAAAAAGGACATACATATAACAGCTAAAACATAATTATTTTAACGGCCATGTCTCAAGGGTTAAAACCTGCCCCGAGCTCGGAAATCGGAATAAACAATGAATGGACCTAATTCTAGAAGCTGCTAATTAAAGAATATCTTGTGTGCATCAAGAAATTTTACATTTCCTTAAAACAAAGCTTAAAATTAAAATACAAGGCATCTACTAAATCGTGCCACAATAGCTATTCAGCCGTAATTTGATTTTCAGAAATCACGCTAGCTGTAACCCTCCAGTACTAAATCGGTTTACGAACGATCACTGCCTTGAATTAACGTGCCGCTGATGCCAATTTGCAGTATCAATCTCTTTCACCCCCCCCCCCCCCCCCCCCCATGAACCATGGACCTTGCCGTTGGTGGGGAGGTTTGCGTGCCTCAGCGATACAGATGGCCGTACCGTAGGTGCAACCACAACGGAGGGGTATCTGTTGAGAGGCCATACGAACATGTGGTTCCTGAAGAGGGGCAGCAGCCTTTTCAGTAGTTGCAGGGGCAACAGTCTGGATGATTGACTGATCTGGCCTTGTAACATTAACCAAAACGGCCTTGCTGTGCTGGTACTGCGAACGGCTGAAAGCAAGGGGAAACTACGGCCGTAATTTTTCCCGAGGACATGCAGCTTTACTGTATGATTAAATGATGATGGCGTCCTCTTGGGTAAAATATTCCGGAGGTAAAATAGTCCCCCATTCGGATCTCCAGGCGGGGACTACTCAGGAGGACGTCGTTATCAGGAGAAAGGAAACTGGCGTTCTACGGATCGGAGCGTGGAATGTCAGATCCCTTAATCGGGCAGGTAGGTTAGAAAATTTAAAAAGGGAAATGGATAGGTTAAAGTTAGATATAGTGGGAATTAGTGAAGTTCGGTGGCAGGAGGAACAAGACTTTTGGTCAGGTGATTACAGGGTTATAAATACAAAATCAAATAGGGGTAATGCAGGAGTAGGTTTAATAATGAATAAAAAAATAGGAGTGCGGGTTAGCTACTACAAACAGCATAGTGAACGCATTATTGTGGCCAAGATAGACACAAAGCCCATGCCTACTACAGTAGTACAAGTTCATATGCCAACTAGCTCTGCAGATGATGAAGAAATAGATGAAAAGTATGACGAGATAGAAGAAATTATTCAGGTAGTGATGGGAGACGAAAATTTAATAGTCATGGGTGACTGGAATTCGTCAGTAGGAAAAGGGAGAGAAGGAAACATAGTAGGTGAATATGGATTGGGGGGAAGGAATCAAAGAGGAAGCCGCCTTGTAGAATTTTGCACAGAGCATAACTTAATCATAGCTAACACTTGGTTCAAGAATCATAAAAGAAGGTTGTATACCTGGAAGAATCCTGGAGATACTAAAAGGTATCAGATAGATTATATAATGGTAAGACAGAGATTTAGGAACCCGGTTTTAAATTGTAAGGCATTTGCTGGGGCAGATGTGGATTCTGACCACAATCTATTGGTTATGAACTGCAGATTGAAACTGAAAAAACTGCAAAAAGTTGGGAATTTAAGGAGATGGGACCTGGATAAACTAAAAGAACCAGAGGTTGTAGAGAGTTTCAGGGAGAGCATAAGGGAACAATTGACAGGAATGGGGGAAAGAAATACAGTAGAAGAAGAATGGGTAGCTCTGAGGGATGAAGTAGTGAAGGCAGCAGACGATCAAGTAGGTAAAAAGACGAGGGCTAATAGAAATCCTTGGGTAACAGAAGAAATATTGAATTTAATTGATGAAAGGAGAAAATATAAAAATGCAGTAAATGAAGCAGGCAAAAAGGAATACAAACGTCTAAAAACTGACATCGACATGAAGTGCAAAATGGCTAAGCAGGGATGGCTAGAGGACAAATGTAAGGATGTAGAGGCTTGTCTCACTAGGGGTAAGATAGATACTGCCTACAGGAAAATTAAAGAGACCTTTGGAGAGAAGAGAACCACTTGTATGAATATCAACCGCTCAGATGGCAACCCAGTTCTAAGCAAAGAAGGGAAGGCAGAAAGGTGGAAGGAGTATATAGAGGGTTTATACAAGAACGATGTACTTGAGGACAATATTATGGAAATGGAAGAGGACGTAGATGAAAATGAAATGGGAGATAAGATATTGCGTGAAGAGTTTGACAGAGCACTGAAAGACCTGAGTCGAAACAAGGCCCCGGGAGTAGACAACATTCCATTAGAACTACTGATGGCCTCGGGAGAGCCAGTCATGACAAAACTCTACCATCTGGTGAGCAAGATGTATGAGACAGGCGAAATACCCTCAGACTTCAAGAAGAATGTAATAATTCCAATCCCAAAGAAGGCAGGTGTTGACAGATGTGAAAATTACCGAACTATCAGTTTAATAAGTCACAGCTGCAAAATACTAACGCGAATTCTTTACAGACGAATGGAAAAACTGGTAGAAGCGGACCTCGGGGAAGATCAGTTTGGATTCCGTAGAAATGTTGGAACACGTGAGGCAATACTGACCTTACGACTTATCTTAGAAGAAAGATTAAGAAAAGGCAAACCTACGTTTCTAGCATTTGTAGACTTAGAGAAAGCTTTTGACAATGTTAACTGGAATACTCTCTTTCAAATTCTAAAAGTGGCAGGGGTAAAATACAGGGAGCGAAAGGCTATTTACAATTTGTACAGAAACCAGATGGCAGTTATAAGAGTCGAGGGGCATGAAAGGGAAGCAGTGGTTGGGAAAGGAGTGAGACAGGGTTGTAGCCTCTCCCCGATGTTATTCAATCTGTATATTGAGCAAGCAGTAAAGGAACCAAAAGAAAAATTCGGAGTAGGTATTAAAATTCATGGACAAGAAGTAAAAACTTTGAGGTTCGCCGATTACATTGTAATTCTGTCAGAGACAGCAAAAGACTTGGAAGAGCAGTTGAACGGAATTGACAGTGTCTTGAAAAGAGGATATAAGATGAACATCAACAAAAGCAAAACGAGGGTAATGGAATGCAGGCAAATTAAGTCGGGTGATGCTGAGGGAATTAGATTGGGAAATGAGACACTTAAAGTAGTAAAGGAGTTTTGCTATTTAGGGAATCAAATAACTGATGATGGTCGAAGTAGGGAGGATATAAAATGTAGACTGGCAATGGCAAGGAAAGCATTTCTGAAGAAGAGAAATTTGTTAACATCGAATATAGATTTAAGTGTCAGGAAGTCGTTTCTGAAAGTATTTGTATGGAGTGTAGCCATGTATGGAAGTGAAACATGGACGATCACTAGTATGGACAAGAAGAGAATAGAAGCTTTCGAAATGTGGTGCTACAGAAGAATGCTGAAGATTAGATGGGTAGATCACATAACTAATGAGGAAGTATTGAATAGGATTGGGGAGAAGAGAAGTTTGTGGCACAACTTGACCAGAAGAAGGGATCGGTCGGTAGGACATGTTCTGAGGCATCAAGGGATCACCAATTTAGTATTGGAGGGCAGCGTGGAGGGTAAAAATCGTAGAGGGAGACCAAGAGATGAATACGCTAAGCAGATTCAGAAGGATGTAGGTTGCAGTAGGTACTGGGAGATGAAAAAGCTTGCACAGGATAGAGTAGCATGGAGAGCTGCATCAAACCAGTCTCAGGACTGAAGACCACAACAACAACAACAACAACAATCTCTTTCAATAAACTCTGGCAGCGCACAAAACACTTCGCAAAATCTAAATCACCAAAAGAAGAATTTAACTGTAGTCATCACATCGGCTAATAAACTTAACGTGCAAGAAAAGACAATACCACAAAACTAATAAAAGTCATTGCAATAGGACGGAGGACGAGAAACCACTCACTCAAATCAGGGCCAAGTTACATAGTTGGATTTCACAGACTTGCAGATGGCCACCTCAATAATTGCTTGGCGAAGTGTGCCATTATCCAGCCTCGCACAATAACTTTCTACCAGAAAAATTACTTGCCGTGTGAGTCAAATTAAATGTTCATAGCATCCACAGTACAGCACATTCAGCAAGCCACACAATGCCACTGCCCACTGCGGGTACAATGGTCAGCTCAATGCTACGTAAAGCTTACTTCCATACAACACGGTATATTGGGATGTCAGCCCTCACTTCACACTGAGAGTAGTACGTTTGCGCTGAAAGATATTCCGGACATCACATTTCCAACACAGCTTTCGTTACATATGTACTCATACACCTTGCTAGACCTCCACTGCTATCTCCCACTATCTTTAAAGTACACTTCCGCGCGACACCCTCTAGTGCTGTCTTGCCTCTGGAGCACGGGGTCCCGGGTTCGATTACCGCCCAGATTGGGGATGTTCTCTGCCCAGGAACTGGGTGTTTGTGTTGTCCTCATCATTTCGTCATCATCATTCGTGAAAGTGGCTCGACTGGACTGATGACCACGCAGTTGAGCGCCGTACAAACCGAACATCACCATCATCTAGTGCTGCCCATAAACTAATAATCGAGCGGAGTACGGGAGGCCGCTCTGTCTCCAAACCGTGACACTCGCTTGCCCATACAAACCTGCACATTCTCCACTCGGTCCGTGTTTCACCCTTCATACTCTCGACTCTCAATGCCCTCCACCTGACGGCGAATGAGATATCGTTCGAAAAAAAAAAGAAAAAAAAATCTGACATGGATTGCAGACTGCAAAACAATCTCTGCAGTAGATTACAGACCGTCTCAGGTATTTCCTGATGTCTAAACACAAGTCCTTTCATCCTGAGCATTGTTCTAGACAGTGTTTCCTACTTAACTTTCTCCTCGCTGATTCAGCGGGAAACCTCCCTTTTCCTCTTATTTCCAAACCACTTAATTTTCGCCACCCAACCGTAAGAAAACAGCTCTTATACTATCTGGCAGAAATTATCCGGACACCTATTAGCAGAACATCCTTCGCCTTCACGACCGCTTGAAATCACAAGGGGAAACTTTCAGTGAGGTGTCTGAATGTCTGCATACGAATCAGAGTCCATTCGTCCTCAAGAACCGAAACCAGAGAAACTACTGATGTTTCACAGTGGTATCTGAAGTGATGTCGTCTGTCACGTTATCTAGCTTCAATACTACAATACTACACTGCGTGTCTGGAACACCATCGAGCCATATGTGCGTTACTTAGACACTGCAGCGACCTGTCCCATGAGTTGTGGGTGCTGGTTGAATGGAAACACTTCAAGTTTGTTCTTTAACAATTAGGGTGTTTAGAGGAGACAAAAAATGGCTCTGAGCACTATGGGACTCAACTGCTGAGGTCATTAGTCCCCTATAACTTAGAACTAGTTAAACCTAACTAACCTAAGGACATCACAAACATCCATGCCCGAGGCAGGATTCGAACCTGCGACCGTAGCGGTCTTGCGGTTCCAGACTGCAGCGCCTTTAACCGCACGGCCACTTCGGCCGGCGTTTAGAGGAGACCATCGGCTAGCCTGTCGCCGACATCAAGATAAAACTGGAAGCTACACACGACTGCGTTTACGTCTCTAACTTGTTACTCATGTGCAAAAACTAGTATCTCTGACGAGAAACCTGTAGTCACAAGATCTGTTCCCCTTCAGGCACCAGCGTTCTGACGATCCGCATTAATATGAAAACGCCCTAAATGTGTTTTTACCAAAAACACAACGTTGAAATCCGATATAGTGTAACGATATAATGCATTAAATGAAGTGGAAGAAATAGTTGGTGATTCCTGGCACTAATCATTACTTTTGTTGTCAAATCGTATGACATGATACTACTGTTGATTATGCATTGCAGACGCTGCACGCAACAAAGCGATTTGTCGCAAAGGATTTTCCGTACAACTCTCTTAGCTTACTGTTACTACCTAAAACGTGACAGCGAGAGGAATAGTACCGGTGTACCAGGAAAGCATAACGACTTACCATAAGCAAATGGACTAGTTATTGCCTCAGGTGACTACGACTTTCATCCAAATAATGAGTACCCCACACTGCCAAAAGGAGATACGGAAAAAGTGAAACGTGGTTGGCTTACGAGTTGGCGTACGGTTCTTCCATTACCGAATCGACTGAAAATGGTGGATGTATTTCCTTCACCAGCCAACGGAGAAGATTTGTTCTGATAATATTCTCGAACGCATCGAATGCAGTGATTCCGAATCCAGCGCCAATTCTGCACCGGATATCTTGAGCAAGCAGATGATGCAAACAGCTTGCCGAAGGTCGTCAAAATGTCTGTAACGTATACCGCAGTCGGAGTTTATCTCTCATGGATGACTACTATTGCTTTGCAGTTTTAAATCTTATCAGTCATTCCAAAAAATATCCCAAGCCCGAGCACTTATATGAGATAATTATAAATGAGACGTTGTAACGATACTCAACCACAAGCCGTTCATTGCACAACACATATCCATCGAGAATGACGCTAAGACTCATTTGTTTATCCATTCTACGGTATTAACCCATCAACTAATTTGCATATTTTCTTACAGGCGTATCTATTACTATTTGTTCAGCGTTCATGGGGACGACGCAGTTCTGATGTGTATAGCAAAGAATGGTTGCAGTCCCAGATTTGGAAAACCATGCAAACTTTGTTCCAACAGTACGGCCAGCGTTTCAACTCCAGTGATTTGCATGCATGGATTTCCTACTTTTCGTTTCCTGACATCAAAAATAGCCATCTTTTATTTGCAGGGAGGTAATACGTACTGTGAGAAAATCTTCCGTCAGCTAGCCCTTTCAAACTTCATATTAAGCTCTGAACCGCATAGTTGTCACCAATTTTGAAGCAATTCAGCTATTGCAGTCGAGGGAAATCAAATTACCTCGGTTCAGACACACAGTTTCCCCACACTACATCACAATTCTCATAATACGAATAAATTATTTCTTCAACAAAAATGATTGCTTCTTACTCATGATGCCTACAAAAAATATCATTCGTGATCCATATTCCCCACGCCAAATGCTGTTGTTTGATTAGCACGAGAGTAGCATTTTCAGTGGGGCTTATTTCAGTAATATTGCGGTAATATTTTATGTTTACCGGCATTTCTATTTTCATTTCAATGTGATTATATCACTACCTTAATAACATTATTTACATAATCGTATATGCGGATCGGTCCACCTGAGAATTCTGTGCCTGGTTTTAACACTTCACCTGTATCGATCATTTTGTCTCAGAATAATACTTACCTCCAACGTCCTCAATTATTTGTCGTATGTATCTGTGCCTTCTCCTACAATTTTAGAGCTCTACAGTTTACTTTGAGTACCATGCTAGTTATTTCATTATGTTTTAACACAAATGCTATGATTTTATTTCTTCATCTAGTTAGTTTATCAATATATCACTTTCTTCGTCAGTACTGTGGAGAAGGACCTCGTCTCCTATTCTGTCACTCTATTTTCGGCATCGTTCTGATAGGCTCCATCTCAGACAATTCGATCTTTTTTCTTCTCCTACAGAACATTAAAAAATCTAACGAACGTCCTGGGAACTGACGTAGATCTGGGCCGCACTATGGTCCGCACAACGAACTGTTACTGGAATTAACTACACTCCCATCATCGCGGCACAAAAGTGTGTGTGATCCTTCACAGTATTCACGATGACAAGGTCAATGATATAGGAAAAGTAAACACAAGTTCGTTACAATCCATCAGTAGTGGTTCAATCATCAGACAAAACATAAACCTTTGTAATACTGCTCTTCACAGCATGCTGTTCGTATACAGTATCTGATAATTATTCTAAACATTGGCAACCTAGCAGATTTCCGAGGAAAGCAATAAAAGAAGCAGAGGTCGTCGCTAGGCAACGGAACTTGTTCCCTTTGTGCCCATGTTTCGTGGAAGATTTTTTCGGATTCTTTGTCTATGGATAGCGAATCTTTCGATCTGACATTAAAAAGTGAGACTGAGGTACCACAGCCATGCAAAGAGTAACGTCGTAATTGAATTAATTAAGAAGCTCAGTGTATCAAACAAAGGCAGGTTTTGTGTGCAAGTCCGAAGCTATCAGCAGAGCACGGAGTCTGAATTTCTGTAGGAGTAGGATTCGGCGACGATCTCTCATGGGCACCGCTCCTTGTTTTGAAATCTGAAGAACCTCCTCAGCCATTATATTTTAATGAGCTTCATTGAAACAGCCGAAAATTCAGCTTCTCCTCGGCGTGTTCTGAAGAGCAGTGGTGACGTAGAAATAGGTGGGGGAGGGGATGGAAGGGTGAGCGGTGATGCGGGAGGGGGCTTGAGGACGATACTTCAGTTAGTTATGTCACGTCAGGCCGCGAGTTTGAAAGACTGCGAACTTTTTACATGCGGCTTTTTCCAATACGGGTTTTCGCAAAGTCAACGCCAACTAGCAGGAGATTAAAAGCGCATATTACAAAGCTATCCATATCTCGGCCTCTGATTGCTTAAGAACCATTGCTATCGACATATTCGTCGATATCTAAGATTACACATACCGGCAGTTACTGAATTACAAATGTTCAGACTTTTTTCGTTTTCATCTCCTATCCGTATACTGTGTATCGGATACATTAATTGCATCCAAGTGTTTTTGGTTCAAATGGCTCTGAGCGCTATGGGACTTAACATCTGAGGTCATCAGTTCCCTAGAACTTAGAACTACTTAAACCTAACTAACCTAAGGAAATCACACACATCCATGTGCGAGGCAGGATTCGAACCTGGTTCCAGACTGAAGCGCCTAGAACTGCTCGGCCACAACGGGCGGGCAAGTGTTTTTAATTTTATTTCAAGCTGTGTTAATTAATCGCACGTGAGTAAGAAATTTCATTTCAGATGATTCGGAGTGTGACAGGTGGTTAAATCAGAACAGTATTTACAAGCAAGGTGACTTAATTTAGCTGTTGTAACTGACTCCTCAAAAACCATGTGCACGCACTGTTATTCATTAAATGGAGATATAGCTGCCTTCTTCCCCCTTAGTATTGTCGTAAGCTAAGTGATTGTCTTACAGTCTACAACTACTACCAACACCACGAATTTTTTTTTTAATCGGCAGTTCGGTAGTTTATTGCTTGTAAGTCCAAAATTTTTCATTCATTCTGTAAAATACTGAACAGTATTACCTTGTTTTGCCAAATATTATTTTTTTTATATTCCTCGCACGCGTCGCTATCTGTCTTTTGAACTAGTAAATGACGGGCAGAAATCTTCCATCCCTCTAAAAATGTAACAGATTAAATACGCCTAATACAGCGAATACTTATGAACTTCCACTTACACCTTAAATTACCATTTACCACTAGGTTTAAGGTCGGAACAAAAGTAAATGTCATTATTTAACGTTTCGCTTATAGCAACAGGACTTGTGAAACATCCCCTATGAAACGGCGTTACATGTGCAGTTAGGCTGATACGAAATAATAAGAAATAAATAAAACAAAATCACTACTCGCCACCACCACTCTTTTACAATGACAAGAACGATACATCATTTAAGGCGCTACCTTAACAACAGCTTCATAGCCTGCTTTAAGCTACAGCACTTACATGGTTCTCCAGACAGCCAGTGAAACGACGAAAATGGTATTCCTGTTTCGAGCCTACACTTGCTTAATTCGTTCCTCCCAAACCGTCATTTCAAGACGTCTCTTACGTTGTGTATTACCGCCTCAAGATGAATTATTCTTAAGAGCTAGTTTCTCAATGATGACTATCACGTCAGTCACTACAATCGGCGCATTCGGGAGGACGACGGTTCAATCCCGTCTCCGGCCATCCTGATTTAGGTTTTCCGTGATTTTCCCTAAATCGTTTCAGGCGAATGCCGAGATGGTTCATTTGAAAGGGCACGGCCGATTTCCTTCCCAATCCTTCCCTAACCCGAGCTTGCGCTCCGTCTCTAATAACCTCGTTGTCGACGGGACGTTAAACACTAACCACCACCACCACCACCACTACAATCGGTAGCAAAACAACTACTAAAACTTCCCACAAGTCGGAAATCTACTAATACTGTGCAAGTAATCATTAGAGCCGTCGGATGCTTATCTTCTCAGGTGGAAGATATTAATCTCAATCCTTAGGCCTGTACGGACGGCCCAGCAATCGAGTCACGCGCTCAACCGAGAGGGCGCTCTGACATACAGGGTGGTCCATTGATAGTGACCGGGCCAAATATCTTAAGAAATAAGCATCAAACGAAAAAACTACAAAGAACGAAACTTGTCCAGCTTGAAGGAGGAAACCAGATGGCGCTTGGCTGGCCCGCTAGATGGCGCTGCCATAGGTCAAACGGATATCAACTGCGTTTTTTTTTTTAAATAGGAACCTCCATTTTTTATTACATATTCGTGTAGTACGTAAAGAAATATGAATATTTTTGTTGGACCACTTTTTTCGCTTTATGCTAGATGGCGCTGTAATAGTCACAAACGTATAAGTGCATGGTATGACGTAACATTCCGCCAGTGTGGACGGTATTTGCTTCGTGATACATTACCCGTGTTAAAATGGACCGTTTACCAATTGCGGAAAAGGTCGATACCGTGATGATGTATGGCTATTGTGATCAAAATGCCCAACGGGCGTGTGCTATGTATGCTGCTCGGTATCGTGGACAACATCATCCAAGTGTCGGGACCGTTCGCTGGATAGTTACGTTATTTAAGGAAACAGGAAGTGTTCAGCCACATGTGAAACGTCAACCACGACCTGCAACAAATGTAGGTCTTTTAGCTGCAGTCGCCGCTAATCCGCACATCAGTAGCAGACAAATTGTTCGAGAATCGGGAATCTCAAAAACGTAGGTGTTGACAATGCTACATCAATATCGATTGCACCCGTACCATATTTCTATGCACCAGGGATTGCGTGGCGACGACTTTGAACGTCGTGTACAGTTCTGCCACTGGGCACAAGAGAAATTACGGGACAATGACAAATTTTTTGCACGCGTTCTGTTTAGCAACGAAGCGTCATTCACCAAGAGCGGTAACGTAAACCGACATAATATGCGCTATTGGGCAACGGAAAATCCACGACGGCTATGACAAGTGGAACATCAGCGACCTTGGCGGGTTAATGTATGGTGCGGCATTCTTGGAGGAAGGATAATTGGCCCCCATTTTATCGATGGCAATCTAAATGGTGCAATGTATGCTGGTTTCCTACGTAATGTTCTACCGATGTTACTACAAGATGTTTCACTGCATGTCAGAATGGCGATGTACTTCCTACATGATGGATGTCCGGCACATAGCTCGCGTGCGGGTGAAGCGCTATTGAATAGCATATTTCATGACAGGTGGATTGGGCGTCGAATCACCATATCATGGCCCGCACGTTCACCGGATCCGACGTCCACGGATTTCTTTCTGTGGGGAAAGTTGAAGGATATTTGCCATCGTGATCCACCGACAACGCCTGACAACACGTGTCAGCTCATTGTCATTACATGTACGAACATTACGGAAGGCGAACTACTCGCTGTTGAGAGGAATATCGTTACACGTATTGCCAAATGCATTGAGGTTGACGGACATTATTTTGAGCATTTATTGCATTAATGTGGGATTTACAGGTAATCACGCTGTAACAGCATGCGTTCTCAGAAATGATAAGTTCACAAAGGTACATGTATCATATTGGAACAACCGAAATAAAATGTTCAAACGTACCTACGTTCTGTATTTTAATTTAAAAAACCTACCTGTAACCAACTGTTCATCAAAACTTGTGAGCCATATGTTTGTGATTATTACACCGATATGTATCACAAAGCAAAAATGCGGTCCAACTAAAACATTCATATTTCTTTACGTACTACACGAATATGTAATAAAAATGGGGTTCCCATTTTAAAAAACGCAGTTGATATCCGTTTGACCTAGGGCAGCGCCATCTAGCGGGCCAACCATAGCACCATCTGGTTTCCCCCTTCAAGCTAGACGAGTTTCATTCTTTGTAGTTTTTTCGTTTGATGCTTATTTCGTGAGATATTTGGCCCGGTCACTATCAATGGACCAACCTGTGTGTTTCAAGTGGACATGGTACGTAAACATGGGTAAATGTAAGAATATGATAAAGTGGCAAAAAGGTGCCATCGTGTTTGAACGTGCACATTGCCATACGGCGAGTGAAGCTGTCGGATTTGTTGGTGTTTCCAGTGGGTTGCTCAACGTGTCTACAGGCAGTGGAGCAACACAGGTAGCCACGAAACACAACGTCAGAACTGTGGCAGCAAAATAATTCTGACTGAGAGGAAACGGAGTCGCGTTTCAAGGCTTGTGTGTCAAAATCGCTTCGAAGCCCGACAGGAACTGCTGCAGGCAATAAATGAACATCGATTCCCATCTGTCAGCGAGAGAATACGTATTGCGACGAGAACTACATGCAAAAAATTCGAGTCGGTCAGCCCTATTTTTCAAGACTGCAACAGCAAAGTTCATCGGGGTGGAAGGATATGTGACTGGTTTTCTGATCACTGCAAAATCACCAGACTTCAATCACACAGAAAATGTGTGGGACATGTTGGAACGCCAACAGTATCCCCGCGTGATCAAATGCTAGCGGGAGGCTTACCCTGTGTGCGACGTACCAGCACCATCTTGTGGACAAACTTCCTAAACGAAGTCAGGTGGTTGTCAAGTCCAGGGGCGGAATTACATTGTTTCAAATTATGGTTGCAATTATGTAACTAGGGGTGACAAATTTTTTGTCAGGTGAGCTACTCTTATATGGCTTTGAAACCAGTTTTACATGCTACCCAACATGTTCATCAAAACAAATCGGTGAAGGCGAACAGTCACGTGATAGACATTCGTTAATACTCTCTGAGCGTGTTTAACGTACAAAACTTTTGCCTCCTTATCAACGCATAGAGTTATTGAATTTCTGGAGGTAGGTGCTATTATTTTCCAGCATCTTCTGTAATAACTCGTACATAGCGCTGCACATTAGAATAAAGATTCGGTACGTTTCCTTGACATGGGTTCCTATTCAAAACTTTATGTCCTGACACCACTTTCCAGGTCCTAGAAGCTTGTAATGGGGATTTCCGAACACCCTGTATATTGGAAACAGTCAGATATGCGGAAAAAGTGTACTTAGGAAGGAAACCTTTTTTGCGTTATATGAAATTGTCCATGATTACAGTACCAGATCAAACAGTGGCGCATATGTGAGGTATTGTAATACCACATCGTGACCAAAAGGTGTATCATGCAGGAACAAAATTGTACAACAACTTACCCAGACACATTAAATCTCTTTCAGAACTATATAGCTACGTTTGAAAAAAATGTAATGTCGTACCCACTGAAAAACTGCTTCTACCCAATCTTACATTACGCCCTTCATGAGAAGAGCAACTCATAATTTTAACTGTAGAAATAAGTGCTACGTGTACTCAGATATCTACTATTCATTTTTACGTATCCAATTGGTTACAAAAATTTAAATGGCATACGTTTGCAAGTTGTAAAATCATCAGACGAAAAGATTTTCTGTCTAACATCCCGTGTACTCAATAAAATATTCATATGAATAAATAAACAAAAATCTCTTTGTCTTGTATTCTGAACAATGCAAGTAATTTTTGTAAGCAATGTCTATTGCAGTTTGTCCTATTCTCTGAAGTCGACAGAACAATATTCATATTAAATTAATGCATGGTTCGTGACGATATATAGTGATGACATTCGCTAGTGCTTTCAGTCACGTCAGGTGGTTTAAAATCCACGTGCTTTCGATCGAATACTCCTCTGCCATTGTCTAGTGGTCTGCCACTTGGTGTAGCTAGAAGTACGAGAGAATTTATAAATTTTTGTAGTAGCTGAGAAAATTACCAACTTAATGTGAAACAGCCAAACTATTACAGTTGAATTATTCGCAAACCAGCTTAGATTTTGTTCGAGGTACTTAAAAATTAGCTGCAATTTTCTTGCAAGAAACTTATGTTTCTCATCCAGGAATTTAGATGGAAGGTACTGGTGGAAGTAAAACTGTGGGGAGGAATCGTGAGTGGTGTCTGGACAACTCAACAGGTAAGAGAATTGCCTGCGAAAGTCGTGGTTCCCGGTTCAAATCCTGATCCAGCACACATTCTTCATACGACAAGGAATTTGAAAACAGCCCACGGTTCTCTGCCGAGTGAAAGCTTGGATGTGGGATGTTAGCGAAGCTGCAAAAAGCATACAACGATCTGTGTGCTACTTATTACTGTGGGATGGAAACTAAAGCGGGAACCAAAGCAGTGGCGGGAATTCGGTGGAACTTACCACACAACATATATCATTACATCATCTAATTACTGAGTTAAAGATTAGTGGGAAAAATTTTATTCGGTGGATGATTTTGTTGACAAAACTTCCTGATACATAACATAACATACCGTTATACATAACATAAAATATCGTTAGAAAAATTCTACAAATCATACTTTCACCTTTAATAAAGAGGCCTAGGATCATTAACTGAAGGAAAAATATAACCTGACTCAGATTTCACAAGTATTTCAGTTTATTCACACCAAGTGCAACAAATAAATTCACAGCATTCCAGAATTACTTATTCTTATTTACACACAAATTCGAGTCTTCACAACACAGCACGAAGTACGATAAGCTTTAAGAATAAACATATGCACTAAATTCACTCACGCAGTTGCCGGCGAATTCGCCTCTATAATTTTTTGACGGTGAGAATGACTTTCACTTCTGTGTTAAATTTTTTAATATAGTTACATTTCATAATCGACGTGATTTCACTACAAGATTCACATTGAGACTTACTTGACATTTTAAAATAAAATAATTACAAAGACGATGTAATGTTAATTAGTTCGTTTTCTTATGAAATAACGTACATTCACACGTACGTTTCTCACTGCTCCTAGAGTAGCACTCTCCTGATTTACTAAGGGCTTTGACTTTCGCTCACAGCAGTCTGAACGTTCATTAATGTATTCTCATTTCAGTAAATAAGACTTTAACGAAACCGACTTCTTTTAAGGAAAATTATATCGATTAAGTGACATTAACAACGCGCAGCTTAACATATACTATTTACTCCCATTTTTATATTCTTAACTTGCTGAATCATGAGTATAAATGAAAATAAATTGCAGATAAATTAGCAAAATGGAAAAAAGTTACGTCCTCAAAGCTAAAAGATTCTCAAGCCAGTTGACTGGTTTGAGTTCAGAGCTCTGTACAACATGCCGAGTACTATGTTGAGGCAGGATTTCCGTCAATTGTGTGTGACACATTCTCTTTCATATTGGGAGGTCTAGCATACCTGACACAGTCAATATCAATGTAATCATCAAAGAGATAAATTGCATACATCAAATACATGCGCGCATTGTATCTATTATATTAGTTGTGGATATCGTATCCTCAGTATCACAGAACAAAGGCAGTTGTAATACAAGCTGCATGAAAAACCATACTGCCACTCGTCTCTTTAATCCAGTAGGGGCTTATCTCATAGATTAGTCTTCAACGCGTTCAAAACTATAGCTGTGAAAATCTAGCAAACCTTTTGAATTGTATCGATGTAAACAAGTTAGGTGTCTTACGTTTGGTACCACAGGGAGAAATTGTGTACAAATTTAAGCTAAACAGCGACCAATGAAACGTCAAGTTGAGTGAAAGCGGAGTTAGCTGTTCGCCCAAAATGAATAACTCAGCTCAGCGACTGTCTTCGATGAACACGATATGTTTTTCCTAACAGCAATCGTGTCTTCTTTTTCTTCTTGTTCCTCCCGTCTTAGTGACTCTGATTCAATGTTACATTGAGATTCAAACAAATGTCCGAACCTCAGCAACGTAGCCCATATGGTATCTAGCTGTAGGCTTTATACAACACACAGAATACAGGACGTAAACATTATGAATTGCTCAGTATCTCTGGTTCATGATATAGAGTAGAAATATCTCTGGAGTGAGCATTGCGTTCTGCGCATGTTATTCAACATTAAGGTGGAATCGTCACGTGATCTCGGGACGACACTGTTTCTTTGAGGTCACTTCACCTTGACCGTCACGTCACATCACGTCAGTACATACGACAATGCACTCAAATGGTGGCATTCACGCAGATCGTCAACGGAACGTCACGTCATGTCACGGCACGTCATCTTTTCTCGCGAATAAAGTTTTCACGGTACGTGCTAACATCGTATGTTAACGTGTTTTCGCAATGCTTAGCCGTGTTATAGTAGTGGATTTTGTGTTTTTGTTTCAACGTAATCTCTATCTTATTATGTTTGTTTTAGCAGCAAAATTGCAAATGTACCACAACGAGTGGGATACATTTTCCATTGAGTGTTCTTACACAAGCGAGATCACATATCTCAAAGCGTTAAGTTATTTTCGTTTTACAGTAACGGAATAGAGCTGACGCCCACAAAGTTTAAAATGCATAACGCCGACGCAGTTTCCATAAAACAATATTTTAAGCGAAAGGTCAGTTGATCGAAGGAGAAAAATACATTTGTTTACGACGTAAGAAAAAAGAGAAGAAAAGATAAACAAGCACCATTCATTCCTTTACAGATATTTTTTGATGTGTTTGTATCTATATATTTTCCTTATCAAATAAATGTCATTGTTTCGAAATGTTCTTTCAGTTCTCAGCACTTTACTAAACAAAACTTATCTAGAACACACGCTATGAAGTTTGCTTTAGTCATTAATAAAATTTTGCCTTGTTAGATTCTGTATTGCGATACTGTACTTTGACATTTTGTATCGCGGATGGTGAGTCACAACCTCACTTTCGCCCCAACATCGTGCAGCCCGCCTCCAGTGGTGTCGCGACAGGCGTGAATGGAGGGACGAATGGAGACGTGTCGTCTTCAGCGATGAGAGTCGCTTCTGCCTTGGTGCCAATGATGGTCGTATGCGTGTTTGGCGCCGTGCAGGTGAGCGCCACAATCAGGACTGAATGCGACCGAGGCACACAGGGCCAACACCCGGCATCATGGTGTGGGGAGCGATCTCCTACACTGGCCGTACACCACTGGTGATCGTCGAGGGGACACTGAATAGTGCACGGTACATCCAAACCGTCATCGAACCCATCGTTCTACCATTCCTAGACCGGCAAAGGAACTTGCTGTTCCAACAGAACAATGCACGTCCGCATGTATCCCGTGCCACCCAACGTGCTCTAGAAGGTGTAAGTCAACTACCCTGGCCAGCAAGATCTCCGGATCTGTCCCCCATTGAGCATGTTTGGGACTGGATGAAGCGTCGTCTCACGCGGTCTGCACGTCCAGCACGAACGCTGGTCCAACTGAGGCGCCAGGTGGAAATGGCATGGCAAGCCGTTCCACAGGACTACATCCAGCATCTCTACGATCGTCTCCATGGGAGAATAGCAGCCTGCATTGCTGCGAAAGGTGGATATACACTGTACTAGTGCCGACATTGTGCATGCTCTGTTGCCTGTGTCTATGTGCCTGTGGTTCTGTCAGTGTGATCATGTGATGTATCTGACCCCAGGAATGTGTCAATAAAGTTTCCCTTTCCTGGGACAATGAATTCACGGTGTTCTTATTTCAATATCCAGGAGTGTATTTCTACTCCGTGGTTCAGGGTCTGTATCGATACGCGAGATAGACGGGGATTAGGACTTGGCGACCCTGCTGGGATCTAAAATATGTTCTTTGAGTCGCAAAAGAAAGAAAAAAGGAAAGAACCTAGGCAAAATAATTATCTGGCCTTGGGAGGACTGACTAACTGAAAGTGAATTATTTTGGAACATTCACATACTGATCAGAATTGGCATCATGTGACTTACGATTCTCGAAATGTTTTGCTGACCGTTGTGAATAGAGCATTTGGAACAGACTCTACTCCACAAGGTTTCGGGCTTTTAGCCGGATGACATCGACATCCTGTCACGATATTTCGGCCAGCAGCCATTCGGCCTTCTTCAGCTGCGTTCAAAGATTATACTCATTACGCTGGGAAAACTATAAGAATCACAAGAGACAGTACTGATTCCAAGAAACTGTTGCGAAAGTGAATTACAAAAAAAATCTACCCAGAAAAAGCGTGCATTTCCCCGTAAAACATGTTTCCTACCAAGCCGGGGAAGACTTCTCCCCAGTAAGTCAGGATCTCTCCGCTGATCCGTTCGACCCGCAGCGACGTAACACTCGGAGGCCCACTCTAGGTTTCTGGTGAGCATTGGGTGAGCGAAATACCGGCAGGGCGCATCACGGCACGTAGTGCTAACGCCCACCCCACGTGCCACGTTCCCGCCTGCGGCCTCAACAACACAACACAATGCAGCACTATATATCCCATCCACGCCCGTCTGACTTTTCCGCGCTGTGCGCAGTTACACTTGAGGCTTAGCATTCACGTCTAGCGGCGGAATGTTCCTCTTTCCAACTTGACGGCGTAGAAACGCCAAGAGAATTCCTCCCCGTCATACGGTGCTTTTTTCCCTTAAAGGTATTTCACTCCCTGCGGTAGCGTTCTCGCTTCCCACGCCCGGGTTTCCGGGTTCGATTCCCGGTCGGGTCAGGGATTTTCTCTGCCTCGTGATGACTGGGTGTTGTGTGCTGTCCTTGGGTTAGTTAGGTTTAAGTAGTTCTAAGTTCTAGGGGACTGATGACCGTAGATGTTAAGTCCCATAGTGCTCAGAGCCATTATTTCACTCCTCAATTCATTTAAAATCTTTGCTCAGTTTATTCTACCTCTAGTGTACGTAACATCATTCTCAAGTAGCGTTAGAGGATTGCGGGGGCGGAAGGGGAGGGGCAGGCGTGGGGGTTCTGATGAGAAGGGGGGGAGGGATGCGGGAGGAAGGGTGATAGGACAGAAACGTCCCGTAGTTTACACTCCTATACGGAGCCAACTCCACCGACGAATTTTCGTAGGTTGAAAAGTGTGTACAAGAATGCAAAATATGTAGACAGTATGTGCTGTGAGTGTTGTTTCCTTTCGCTCACGGTACCTGCTGTTAACTGCAGTAAAACCATCCTTACCTCGTTGCACTAATAATAATGAGAGTATGGGATTGGTGGCCGGCCGCCGCTCA